>NC_036855.1:22992507-23012052 GCF_002910315.2 Salvelinus sp. IW2-2015 | reverse complement strand
TGTATAAAAAGACTTCTATGTGAAATATTTTCAAGTGTTAAGATTGTACGATTATGTATCCTCAGTAGATCCATGCTATTGATCTTTAAGGGGGATTCTTTTGTGGGCATCAATTCTCCTCTCTCTCTCTCTCCCTCTCTCTCTCTTCTCTCTCTCTCTCTCTCTCTCTCTCTCTTCTCTCTCTCTCCTCTCTCTCTCTCGTAATATATTATATATATAAGGTGTTAACTATTGACTATATCACTAAAATAGGTAAACATGCAATGTCATAAAGCCATAATCATTTGAACAGTTCTAGCCTGTGGTTGGATCGTATGTGAACCTTATTTATCTCATATGTCACTATTTATCACTGGCGCTCTGAATTTTGATCTGCTACATATTATCTCTTAGCAGCAGGCTTTAAATCAAAGAACAGCACCTCTTGTGCTAAAATCGCAGTCGTTTAAAACACTCAGATGGCAATGTTTTAGGATTAGCCTAGATAGGCTTATTACGCTTCTGAAAATAGCGTGATGCACATAACCTACATTTCATATTTTTCAGAGTTGTTTTAATAGCATAGCTTGAATATACAGATAGCCTAAGTTAAAAAGGTTGACTTGGTCTTTTCTCTTGCTTCCCTTCATGCCAATAAACATAACATAAATGTGCTTTGTTAATATAAGGTAAACGAATTATGGCCATGTACAGTTCATCTGAATGGAAATGTTAATTTGCTGTTTAAAGTGCGTTAACATGACAAACTCCGGGCCAGTGATTGCGCCCTGCCATTGTTTAACCACAGCTATTGTGAGATCTTCTCTCTTTGATTGAGCGTAGCTTAATTTCCTACATCTCCTTTTCTATCAATAACATAAATTACTAACATAAAGGTGTTATTCAGATAACATAATATACTAACATAAAGGCGTTTATTCAAATAAATAATATACTAACATAAAGGCGTTTATTCAAATAACATAATATACTACATAAGGCGTTAATTCAAATAACATAATATATACTAACATAAAGGCGTTTATTCAATAACATAATATACTAACTAAAAGGCGTTAATTTTTAAATAAAGTAATTCACTAACATAAAGGCGTTTATTCAAATAACATAATATACTAACATAAAGGCGTTTATTCAAATAACATAATATACTAACATAAAGGCGTTTATTCATTCAGATTTGTATGTGCTCTATAACAAATAAATAGATTGATCTCAAATAAAAAGCAAAAATGGCCATAGACCATTTAAAATACAATGAAGCAAGTAACACACCTGGCATAGACTCGAATACACTTTAGTTGGGGAGAACGGTGCTCTTTCAATACACTAACGTTACTCTCTCGTTCATCCACATCTTGGACCACCTTAAAAGATGGACCCTCCCTCTGCACTGGCACTCCGCAGCCTCCGATTGGCTAGGACCTCATGGATGGAATTGGTTGCGGAATGCAAAACTTGTTGCTGGTTCCCTGAACGCGTTGATCTCACACAGCGCCAAGCGCCGGACAAGAGTGTGATCTATCTGTGAATCGCTCCCAGCTGGAATAGACCAAACCAGAGTCAGGAGCAGAAGGAGTGCGTTATATAGTGTGAGAGAGTGAGGGAAAGAGCCAATAGAGGTTCCGCGCCTTATGCGTGCTTGGAGGGCACATGACCAGGACCAGTTGGACCATGTTGTCAAGCCGCGGGTAGTGCGTGCCGGAAGCTCGGGGACACGGTGGCGCAAAAGCGACTTTCCTGATAGCCTCATGACTGGGCTGGATTTTCCCTCCGGACTTTGTCGCAGACTTGAAATTGTAGAATTGTTAATAGTGCAGTTATAAGACATTTCACCCAGAACTGTGGGAAATTGTTTATTTTGATTTTACAACAACGACCAATTAGAATTGTACTTGTGCAGGTTGCCGGTTGCCGGTGGATTTCTCAAGAAAGGGATCTTGAAAGGACACTCCAAACTGTGCGTCCTAGGACATTTGACAACAGCTGGAGTAATCAAGTTGACGAAGAAAATTGTTATGTGTTTATTTAAATGTTTATAAGCCTTGTGATCTCTGTCATAAATTAGATAACGGGTTTGATCAAGTTTACAAAGAAGAAATGTGCTCAGAAACTTTGGAATATGATATTATATCGAAGTCACATTGCAAGTGAAATATATTTTGTATTATTTGTAAACTAATGGAAACCAAACGCCTGTAGAAATACACGGGAACGAGCAAGGACAGACTGTTGTAGCCTATGTGCGTGCTTCGTTGGACAAACGTGTAGTGTTCTCTCCCTTTTATTTTCCTCGCAACACTTTAGGTGCAAATTGGATTTTGGAAAACACAATGAGTACTCATTGGGTGAGTGAATAGATTTAAGATCCACTGTCTAATTTTTAAATCAGAACTTTTTAAGATATCAAAATAGCCCATCTGGCCTATTGAGGCATTTCTCATCTCTTTTCGTTTTTGTCCTCTTTTTTTTTGTGTGGAGAAGAAGGAAAACTGAGGCTAAGATAGACTGCCTATGCCAGCTGAGCTGGCTGTCATGCGGGATTGATAGCAGGGAAGTATGTTTGGGCTGGAGCAGTTTGGTTCTCAGATTAATAGCAGAAACCCTGGCCAGTCAGAGAGAAACATAAACCAGCCAAGACTGAACATGAGCTCCCATTACAAAAGCCCTGGCTTTCATGCAGGAGGCCCGCCTGGTGCCGTGGAGCCGGGCATGGGCCCTCTGAACGAGCCTCCGATGCTTGGGCTCAATATGAACATGAACGGTGAGCAGTATGGTGGCTTTCATCCCAGGGGCCACTCAGACATGCATGCTGGCAGTGGACTCCAGCAGCAACAGCAGCAGCAAGGACCCATGCATGGATTTTTTAACAACCAGCAACCTCATCAAGGCCATCCCCATGGCCACCAGTCTCACCCTCATCAACACCATCCTCATTTCAGTGGGAACTTTGGAGGCCCAGACCCAGCCTCATCCTGCCTGCATGGTGGCAGGCTGATGGGCTACAACAACAACGGCATGGGGCCCCAGCAGGGCTTTGGAGAGGGGTTTGACCCCCTTGCTGAGGGCCAGGCAGGGGACAGCTTCTCCCAGCAGCAGCAGCAACAGCAGCAAAGATCCAGTAACATGCCTGACTTCCAGCACCACGGCCCCCCAAGCGGCAACCACGCTGTCCCTGCCCCCTGTCTACCCTTGGACCAGTCACCTAACCGGGCAGCATCCTTCCATGGTCTGCCCTCCTCCTCCTCTTCCTCCTCGGAGACCCATGGTCTGGAGCCTCGACGGATGCCCAATCAGGGTGCTGTGGAGGGATTAGAGTATAATTTCCCAAGCGAGCCCCCAACTGGACATTTTGACGTACCTGTATTTTCTCCATCAGAATCAGAGTCTCAGCTGCCCCACTTTGGGCCAGGAAGGCCGGTGGCCGGTGGCAGTTTCCCTGGAAACCCTGCCATGGCTCGGACACCGGGTATACAGGGCATCTCCAAAGGGCACCAGCAGCCACCCCCACAGCCCCAGCAGCCTCAGCCTCCCCCACAGCATGGAGTGTTTTTTGAGCGCTTTGGTAATGGCCGTAAGATGCCAGTGGGGATGGACCCGGGGGTCAGTGCCAGACACACTCTCATGCAGCAGCAGCAGCAGGCTGGTTTGATAGCACGACAGAACTCATGCCCCCCAGGCCTCCCCCGGCCTCCCCAGTCTGAGTCGGGCTCCACCAACACCAACATGCTGGATGGTGGCGTCATGATGCCTGGCCAACACAACCAGTTTGAGTATCCTATTCACAGACTGGAAAATAGGGGCCWGCACCCCTATGGGGACCCCATGTTTAATATGCAACAGCCGGCTCCCCCTCCTCCCGCCCAACAGCCTCCGAATCAGAGGCTGCAACACTTTGACAGTCCTTATATGAACATGGCAAAAAGGCCCAGATTTGAGTTCCCTAACGCACAGGGAGGAGAGAATTGTGGCACGTGGGGTAGTGGCATGCACAATGTGCAGGGAATGGAGAACCACCTCTCTCCCTCTGCCTACCCTGGCCTTCCTGGTGAGTTCACCCCACCTGTAACAGACGGTTTCCCCCCGGGTCCACTCCAGCATGCCGGGCCTGAGCAGCAGTCTCTGCAACAGCGGCAGAACGCGGCCATGATGATCAAGCAGATGGCCTCTCGGAACCAGCAGCAGAGGATGAGGCAGCCCAGCCTGCAGCAGCTAGGTCACCACGGCGACGTGCCTCCGGGCCCCATGGTTCATGGAGGCCCAGTGGGGAGCATGCCTCAGCCCAACTTTGACAGGGAGAATGGAGGCAGGATGCCGAACTTTGAGGGTCAGAACCCTCATATAACTCAGGAGAACTGGTTCCCCGGTTCTCACCCACCAGGAGAGATCATGTCGCGGCGTATGGGGGTAACGGGTGGGGAGGCTGTAGCCCACGACATGGGGCTGCAGCAGAACGGAGYYGGTATGATGTTCAGGCCGGGCATGAATGGGATGGGCATGCAGGAGCCAATGAGGATACCTGGAGATGGRCAYGTACAGGCYCTCCACTCYCCTSGYATGCACCCCCMGTTTGGCAACAACATGGGCAAYCTCTCCCARATGCAGTCCCCCGGAGCYGGRGTAGGACACCCCAACGCACCATCAGAGAGGCGGCCGACTGACTTCCCTGCCGGGCCTCCCATGGGATCTCAATCAACGTTTCCTTATGGAGGGGTTAACCGTCAGGGGGCACCACATAGCAATCCCCAGGGGGTGAACACCTCACCAGGGAGCTACCCTSCWCMRTCTGAGTTCCCCCCAGGCCAGCGRTCCTCTGTCAGTAARCTTGGGGCACTCTCYCTGGGGAACTTTAGCAAAACCAGYACTAAAGACAATGTTTTYGGRCAGAGCTGCCTGGCGGCCCTTTCCACRGCCTGCCAGAACATGATAGCTAGYCTAGGGGCCCCCAACCTAAACGTAACATTCAACAAGAAGAACCAAAATGAGGGCAAGCGAAAACTGAGTCAGACGGAGCAGGACATTAATAGCAGCACAGYTAACGGGACYGGCAGTGCTGGTCCTGAGTATTTTCAGAGYGGCACTTCCCAGAACAGCCAGATGCCTGGCAMYGGGAAYAGCAACATWAAGCCTGCAGGTCAAAACCAGACGCTGCAGGGGGAAGCCAGTGCCCTCTCCCCAAATTACAACATGGACGCTACCCCATGCAGTGAGGGGAAAGCAGCAACAGGGAATGGGAGAGGGAGAGGGAGGAGAAAAAGGGATAGCGGGCATGTGAGCCCTGGGATCTTTTTTTCCTCTGACAGCGGAAACCCTGTTGTAAGTCCAGGCCAGCAACCCCCTTCAGCTGGCGTTGGGGAGAGGGGTGGGGGTACGCCCCATGAGAAACCCCTCCCRTCCCCCTCCTGGGGAAAGGGAGRTGACCWKATGCTGGGGGACCAGGCAGACCTGATGTCTTCTCTGGACAGTGGCATTCAGAGTGTCACCAARTCTAACAGTARCTCACCGCRCRTRGAYYTTCCTGAYGATGTCAGYRCCCACTACGKCAAYGAGGATGAGGTGTCCTCTAGCTCAGATGCAGGAGGTGCTCCTGYCWCCAAGCCCAACCGCAGYCCGCACATCACCGKYTCACCCAAGCTGCARAGGGGGGAACAKGGCCTGATGAATGGGCAGAAGCCCCTRGGCATGCAGGRCATCACCAATCACACTACCTCGACACCCGACAGCTATGGACTGAGTGCTGGTGKGGGSACRGKKGGCAAYGGAGTCGGTCACCCRGGCACACCTGGGATGGAGCAGGTACGCACYCCATCCAGCACCTCTGGCCAGGAYGASATCCAYCCTCTGGAGATACTGCAGGCCCAGATYCAGCTGCAGCGSCAGCAGTTCAGCATCTCAGAGGACCAGCCCCTGGSCATGAAGAATGGYAARAAGAGTGGYGACTGTCYCTCACAGAAYGRAGACAATGAGCTGGCGAGCTGCAGCCCGGATGCTGGGAAGGGCTCAATGGGCACTATTGACCTTGACACTCTGATGGCAGAGCAGACACGCACCTGCGTATGTTGCTCCAGCGACAAGGCATGATGGATGGGCCAGATGATGACAAGGCCATGGCACCCTTGGGAAAAAACTAAGAGCCAGAATAACAGCAAAGAAGGTAATTCAATATGCTTCTATGATCATATTTGCCACATTGTTTTACTATCTGACTATTAGTGTCTTATTACTGGTCCACACACACACAGTTTTATGGCAGTCAATCAACTTATCAGCACACAGTGTTGTTTTGCCTCTCAGATGAGTAAAAGATTATTTAAACTCTAGACTAAAATAAGTCACCAAGGACTGACTTCCTTTGTTGCGGCTTGTAGCCTATGTCGGCAGTTATTTGGAAATCTGTTTCTGAGGATATGATTATCTCCAAGTCAATATATATTGTAGTGTGGACAATATCATTATATAGGAGGCTACAAGATTATATATGATAAGATTAGTATTTTAACTTGCATGAGTTGAATTGAGACACGCAGGCTCTCTTCTTGCACTGCCGTCTTTGAGATAGCCTAAGCACTGTAGACAGCGTGGAGGGTTGTTCGGTAACTTCGAGTCTGTGGATTTTGAGAGGCACAAAATCTCAATGTTCTATGTTTCACATATCTCTATTGAAAATATAATCAGGTATTTACTCGAATCGAGCCTTACATGTAGAAACATAAATAATTAATTATCTGACTTTTAATCGTTTTTACACAAGGGATAGGCTATTGGACCACAGGCTATTTAACGATTAGAAATGAAATACCTAGCACTAACAGGAACATTTTAAAACATTGACTTGTTACTTAGATTTGTTGTTCTAAGTCATCTTAACTATTATTTGGTGCTTGTAATGGATTCATTCTTGTGAGGGACTTCAAAAAAACAGCCCGAGAAAAGTAAACATTTCCTGTGGTTCTTTATCTGGGTTTTCAGAGTGAACACACAATGAGAAGATTGAAAGTTTCTGAGAGATGCGTTTAACCGCGGGGTTTCCTCACCACATATCTGTTTGTTTTTGTTATTACTACGGATAAAATAGCGTGATTGGAGACTGGATTGATTTTAGATTAGCCCATATTGAGAAGGGAAGCGTTGTCTAAGTGAAATTAATATAAACGAGTATCTTAAGCTTTTATTTATCAACTTTGTATTTCCTAAATATGATGTGTCCTCGAATGGAAAGATTTACTTGAAAATGGTAATAATTAGACAATGACAATAATAACAACAGTAATAAATAAGCAGAAGAATAATAATAATAATGCAAGTATAATTCATTTTTGTAATTTGTTTAGAAGTTTGGGTTCTATTTTATTGCCAGACAGTTTTTCTGCCTGCATTGGTTTAGGAAAAATGGGTTGGTCACGGTATACAAATGTCTTCTGTACAAATAATTGAAAAACAAATCCTATTTAGTATCCTATACCACGACACTGTTTGTATAATTAAGTGCTGGTTTGAAATCTTGGTATAGCGTGATTAAGACGCTGGCTGGCGCTTTACATTTTACGTCAGCGGTTTGAAAGCGGCTGTCAATCATCGTTTGACATTAAACAACACAAAATCATTTTCTACTGTCTTTACATTACCGGTCATAACCTAAGCTTCTGGTTTGTTTTAGTTCATAACAGGAAATTAAAGAAAATGTGTGAATTAGGCTTATGGTTATTATTATTTCCCATTATTGTTTCCTATATTGTTTATATTGAGACTAGACTATAGCTACAACAAGCACATTCCATTTAATTCAGTGCTGAAAGTGACTTTTTTGTTGACTGCTCCACCAATCCATAAACAAAAGAACAAACCGTTAACACCGATCACCTTTCACTAACCTTTTCCATATCTCTATATTCAGGCTTATCATAACATTCCTTCTCCTTACACTATTCTGGCTGCAACTAGTCCTCTTTTAAAATCCTCTATCACTTCGCTGGCGATATTATGCCTTTTCTGTGCAAACCTTCTACCATTCGTACACTTCCTATAGTACTCGACGCTACTTTCTTTGCTTCCATCGGCTTCCACTTCTTTGTATGGGACATTACAAAAGCCCCTACCATCATCTTAGACACCTTAAACTCAATCAAATGTAGTCAGTCAAGTGCTTGCCAAATATCACATCATCCTCCCAAATCATCTAACCTCCTCTCCATCTATCCTCTCCTCCCGATGGGCAACGTGGGTGCTGAAGGCCGCGGCGGACTCCATCCTACCCGGCTCTCCTCCCCATCATTCAACCCTCCTCTCCATCCTATCCTCTCCCCCATCATCTGAGCACGCGTGCTAATCTCACGAGTCACAATTACATCTCGCCCTCCCTCCCATCTACGGCCAGAGCACCACAAATGATCCAATTCCTCCCTCCACCTCACACATTATCTTCATCCGCTTCCCATCTTTTCCTTCACGCGACATCATCGTTGCCTATCTCCCTCCCATTCTCCTCCCAAGCGTTACATATATTTATTTCCACTACTTCACTCCCTCCTGTCTGCTACACCATTGTGGGACTTCTCTTAGCAGAGTCGCGCGAGAGGCCTGGCACCTATCCATCCAGCCACGAATCTAGTCGTCCTCAGGCGCAATATTATTCGTCTTCAGGACCGATCACTTCGCATCGCGTCCAAACTCCATGTCTACATCCCGCACTTCTACTTCCCATCAATTATTCTCCTCTCCTCTTCCCTTCCCGATCTCCTCATCATCTTTTTCTTCTCCACATAAGACCCATTTCCTCTTACCTCTTGTCCTTCACCAATCTTCTTCCATAGCCCGCAGCATGCATGTCGTCCTATTCTAACAGTACCTACTCAACTCCTCTTCCCCATCCACTCATCCATCTTCTCCATCTATCTATGCCAATACCCAGCCTGTGCTCCACCCTACTCGTAATTCCGTCCCTCGCCTTCCTATTGTCTCGTCACGGACCTCCCAGCCATGCCCTCCCTTACACCCTTAACCTGCCATCCCTCTCTCCCGTCTGTATACTCTCCCCCCGGCTACACCTACACACAGGCACTCCTACACCAGCCACAACAAATCTTTCCTCACCACCTCTCCACACTTCACACCACACGCACCCATCACTGCCAAACACAGCCACAACACACACGAGCACAGCCAATGCGACTTGCAGGCGAAAGAACTGCGAATAGCTTAGTCTAAGTACCACACTAACAATTTATACATGGCGCACCTCTATACACAGATCTCTCTACTACACTCTTGAGAGCATGCGACACTCAGACGGCCAAGATGAAAAAAGGTTAAGCAAGTTATGCGCCACGACACTGGCACGAGACTGTTTGCTTGAATGTTTTTAAAGATTGAACTCTCTGGATGGAGTTATAAATCTCACAGGAGAGAACATCATCCAAAAATAATCTC
The DNA here is from genome assembly GCF_002910315.2 of Salvelinus sp. IW2-2015. Lineage (NCBI taxonomy): Eukaryota > Metazoa > Chordata > Actinopteri > Salmoniformes > Salmonidae > Salvelinus > Salvelinus sp. IW2-2015. The sequence goes on along the minus strand of NC_036855.1, from coordinate 23,002,626 downwards.
CTGCAGAGTTTACTTTAAAATGTCAAGACAGTATTATAAGTTTCAGATAAAACATAAATAGCGTCCTTAATGGTATTAGAATGTCGAGTGAACCAGAGATATAGAATGAATTATTTACGACAGCCCATAAACATAATAAATATCAAAGGCCTGACGGCACAATCAAGATTTGAACACAGTGTTGAGTATGAATTATTTGAACATATTACTACTATGTCAGAATGACCTAAATCCGACCTAACCACTCTAGAAATCTAAAAAGACTCCATTTATGAAAGCAAATATTCATTGGTGTAACTGGTTTAAATTTGATTGTGCGTGGCAGCGCAGAAAGATAGAATTATTAAAATATTGAATTAAACGAATAAGGCACTAATTCTGCTCTGTTAATGTTAGCACAGGAGTCATGGGCAGAAACCGTCCAGTTAATTCGGTTTGTTTCCTTGGACTATGTCTGCTGATATTGACCCAAGCCGCGTGTAAAACCAGCCGGAGCTGCAAGCCCTTAGACAGAAACGTGTGACACACTCACAGAACTAACCTACAGGGGGTGCAGCATCACCTACAACTATCCCGATGCGCGCCAACTCGCCGTATCTCTGCTCCATCCACAACTTGACTGTAAAGTAACCACAAGCCCTGAAAACAACGAGTATTACTAACATCACAGTACTCATATGTCAGCTCCTCTCTTTTCTCTCGCAACGCCCACTCTTCGCGGTCTCTGTCTGGCTTCTATGAAACCGCTCAGTTTCCTTACTTCAGGTCCCTATTCCTTGAAAAACTATCACCAAGATAAATTATTAGTTAGCATGTCATAGTAAATAATTATAATACTGTTTTTCAACGCTGAATGATAAGCTGGTTACAATTTAGAAATAAAACAAATTTGTATTTTTTTTAAATCACATCTTATATTTGATCATGCTCCCTTTTTTATTCCCGTATGAGTGTGCTAATCAATTAAAACGTTTTAAGATCACACCTTTTGATTGAATACACAGCACATTTGCACAGTCAGCACGGTCTGATATATGGATCATTTTGTATTGAAAGTAAAACATTTTCACGCATTTTGATCATTTTTCCATGTCACCCTCGAAGTTGATCATTATGACATCCCTTTTAGGTGTTGTGCACCAGGGGTGTAATCACCATCCAATTTAGATGTTCAGATGTTTGTGGCACCTCTCTCCTGTGGTATCTGTCCTCATGCCCCTTCCTTATCCTCATCACAGTTGTCCTGAACGTGCTGGGGGACGGGGTGGGGGTCTGCATTAGGTCCTGACATCCTGGGAGCAGCTTAAGGCCCAATGCAGCCATTTTTGATTCAATATACAAATTATTTCGTGGTAATAATTAAGTACCTTACTTAATATATTTCCATTTAAATGGGCAAATATAGCTTTTTTAGCTAAAAACGATTTCTCAAGCAATAATTTTACATAAGCACTGGTCTGGGAATGAGGAAACTGAAAACTAGCTGTCTATTGGCCAGAGAGTTTGGAACTCCGATTGTTATTGGTCTATTAACCAATCTTACTGCATGGTGATGTCACCATGGAAAGCCGACACTCCCGCCCATGGAAACCTGCTTGATTAAAAGGTCATTTGTGGACTTGTATTTTTTCAATTATCAGGAAAAAAGATTGATACATTTTACTAGTCGTTAGTTCATCAGTCTGTTGTATAATATCATATAAAACAAAGGAAAACCCTCTTTACTGCACTGGGCCTTCTTAATTATGGGAGTCCTGAGTGATTGTGTTAATTGGGCGCTTTATAGGACTCACTCTGTGTTTTTACAGGAAGTTGAGTTTAACTGCCCAATTGAGACAGGTGGGTTATGGGCCTGTGTTTATTTGGGGAGGGGGATGGTTGCAGTGACATTTGGCAATAAGCCTCCTTGTGTCTAGCAGGGATACGGGTGGTAGTGCCACTGGGAGGAAAGGACCTGTGGTGTTTGGGGCTCTGTGACTATAGGGGAGGTCTCAGCCAGTGCAGGAGTTGGAGATCACAGAACAGACTGTATTATCAGGTATAATGGTAATGGTGCCAGTGGATGAATAGGTGATGTTTTCAAGCCAGAGCTTGGTGCCACAAGTGCCTCATAGGAATATGGAATTTGATAATGCAATTAATGCATTATACAGGTCATTCTATAGTAGCTTCTATGGGATAATTAAGCATTAAGGCCCGAGGAGGTGTGGTATATGGCCAATATACCACGTCTAAGGGCTGTTCTTCTGCACGACGCAACGCAGAGTGCCTGGACACAGCCCTTAGCCCTGGTGTTTCTTCTGCTCTAATTACGTTGGTAACCAGTTTATAATAGCAACAAGGCGTCTCGGGGGTTTGTGGAATATGGCCAATATACCATGGCTAAGGGCTGTATCCAGGCACTCTGCGTTGCGTCGTGCAGAAGAACAGCCCTTAGACGTGGTATATTGGCCATATACCACACCTCCTCGTGCATTATTGCTTAATTACGATACTGTTAAAGAACAAAATGAACAAAAATGTGATTGTTGTATTTTATGTGTTGATGTCTGTTCACACAGTGTGTCTCAGCTTTTCCTGTATGAGGTCCCACTGTGGTTATTTAGAAAGTCATATGTTCTGCAGTAACGGCTCCAATTGGACCCATCCATAGCGTATCCGATCTGTGTGATACCAAGCAGCCAAAGCTAGTCACTAAGACACAGTAATGTCTGCTGTAGGCATGGGGCCTTTAGACCCTGCTTTAACTAAAGATGCCCGTTGTCCGTGAAGTGAAGGAACTTGGCTGCGTTTTCACCAAAGTGATGAGTGAATACATTTCCCCCTCTTCTTTTTCATCTGTCTTTTTCCCTCACCCTCTCTCCCTCTCTGCTCCTTATATCATAGCCAGGACCTGACGGTTTGTTTTGAAAGACATGCACACTCTTGATAACAGGCAACTTGTCGCCCTAGGAAATGATTCAGTTGGTTTTATTTTTATTTTTAGAGTTTTTGCTTCAGTTTTGACCACACAGTGAAAGTTGTGTTGGTTTTGTTATTTACGGTGTGTTATCACTTTGTACATACAGTGTGAGGATCTCTCCTCTGAATGAACATGGTCTCCCATGAAACACAGTCACTTTTCTAGTGGTGGTTGAGGATGCTACAGCTTGCTGTTGGCAGGTAGGAGAGCAGTGGGTAGAGAGGGGACTTGTCATGCTTAGACACCCTGATTAGGGGTGTCTAAGCATGAAAAAGAACAGGCGTATTGACATGCCACCTAAAGCGACCTGGGAAGAAAGTGGAATATTCCTAAAAGACTACCCCACTTTCCCATCTCTGTTGGTCTATTGACATTTCACTCCGTGGACAACTCACAAATCACATGACTCATTTTTATTTCCTGTATTTCCTTTCTTAAAGATGGGATTTCTTAAAGATGTGATTGACATTTGGTTGAATGAAGAGAAAACAGCTTGGGGAGGTCCGTGTTCCAGATTCATCATTACAAGGTGTTCCGTATTGACTTCCTCAACAACACACGGCCAGACAGTGTAGCACTGCCTGCACTTTCTCATACTGCAGTAATAATAATAGTTATCATAATCACAGAAATTAGTCCTGGTAATATTGTTGCCAAAAGTGCCAATTCATCCTGTGGAACGTCTGTCAGTTGAGGTGTTAGACTTTCTTATGTGAGGATCATATTATAGTTAGCTGTAAATATCGTGAAAGTGAAGACTTTGAGAAATGTAAAGTTGGATCTTTCTACCTTTTTTTTKGAATATGTGTTTATTCTTCCTCTTGTCTCTTTGCAAAGTCAATTCTGTCCTTCCTTTGATCAATCCCTAGGGGGTGAAAGAATATCACACAATTCCTACACTATCAGCAAGAATCAGAGGGCATTAGGACTGCTTTTACCATGTAAGTGTGTGTGTGTGTGTGTTTGTGTGAGTGTGTGTATGTGAGAGAGATGAAAATATGGAAAGTTAACAGAGTGGGTTTTTCAGCTGTAAACATCATGTTTGATTTATGCAGACTTGGTCACAGGCTTGTGGTTTCAGACCTTTGCTCAGTTGTCTTGTATGTTGGAATAAACTATTTTCTCAGGTGTCTTGTATGCTGGAATAAACTATTTTCTCAGGTGTCTTGTATGCTGGAAAAAACTATTTTCTCAGGTGTCTTGTATGCTGGAATAAACTCTTGTGCTGGTTCTCACACTACTCTCAGCTCCAGCTCTGAGAATTCATCACGGTATGGTTAAAGTATCTGACTAGTTATGTCAGGGTTCACCACAACTTATTTTAGCTCCACGTCAGTTTGGCCGGCTTGCAGTCCGTTTGGTCTGATTGAAGGACAACCCCTACTAGGTTGTAGTAATCCACAGTTTAACCCAATAGATTTGTAGTAATCACTACTGATGGCATGCGATGAAAACAAAACCATTGCAATTTTTCCAGGAGCTGCTAGCTCTTATAATACTGGTCCATCTGAGTGTCAGGCAAGCGCAGGAGCAGCATAGTTTAGCTGTGTGGTCTTCTGTCTTACAGATACTGCAGCTCAGAACAATACTTTTCATCGTTTCTGCCTGTACTTTGGAGTGTGTAAAATCTAGTTTGAATATTTTGTTTCTAGATCATTGTGTGTATGTGTGTGTCCACTGTATGCTGAGGCCTTTGCTTCGCAAGACATTTACAACCAGTGACAGTCAAAGGAGCTGTGTTAAAAAACATCTTTCTTACTGGTGTAGAGAGAAAAGTAGAAACAAAGGTGTCAGGCCTTTTGCTCTTCAAAATAGCAGCTCATCCGGTATTTTGTTTTCCCTGGGGAAGAGCACTGAAATGAACTCAAACTTGTCTCAGCGTGCGTGTGGTGAATATTCCCCTTGGATAGCGCGTGGAATGGAGGGATATGTGTGTGTCAGTTTATGTGTGTTAGTGTGTGTGTCTGTGTCAGTGTGTGTCAGTGTGTGCGTGTTAGTGTCTGTGTCAGTGTGTGTATGTTAGAGTGTGTGTGTGTCCAGTGTGGTGTGTCAGTGTGTGTTGTGTTATGTGTCTGTGTCGTGTGTGTGTGTTGTTAGTGTTGTGTCAGTGTGTGTGTGTGTCAGTGTGTGTGTGTGTGGAGGTGTTGTCATGCCTCCAGCAGCAGTTGTGCTATTTGGCATACAGGTAGTCGTCAGGCGTCTTTAATTTGTATTGACAAATTGACAAATGAGTTATGACACCAGAGCTATTTCTCCTGGGAGAGAGGAGGAGAGACTGATGGAGTGATAGCAAAAGCGAGCAAGATGGAAAGAAGTTTCCGTTTTTTCTGGGAACATCTGAGGTTTCACTCTCGAGGCAAGCAGGATGTCAATGGCTGTCATTTGCATAATTTTAAAGCGAGAAAGAGAGAAAATAAATATTTCCTTTTCTACCCAGTTCCATTCTCTGGACTCTTTATATTTTTCAGGTCAGTTTAGACATTCAGATGTTAGAAACAATAGTTTGGAGTCTGTTTGGAGTCTGGCTTTGAGGTCCAGAGCTGAGTTTGAGGGCACTATGGCTTAATACTGTCATTATACCACACAGAACTATACTTTTTAACCAGGGGTGGGGGTGGGGGTGGAAAGGGTACTCAATTGTCATACTTGAGTAAAAGTAAAGATACACTACATGACCAAAATTATGTGGACACCTGCTCATCAAACATCTCATTCCAAAACCATGGGCATTACTATGGAGTTGGTCCACCCTTTGCTGCTATAACAGCCTCAACTCTTCTGGGAAGGTTTTCCACTAGATGTTGGAACATTTTAGTGGGGACTTGCTTCCATTCAACCACAAGAGCATTAGTGAGGTCGGGCACTGATGTTGGGCAATTAGGCCTGGCTCGCAGTCGCCATTCCAATTCATCCCAAAGGTGTTCGATGGGGTTGAGGTCAGGGCTCTGTGCAGGCCAGTCAAGTTCTTCCACACCAATCTCGACAAATCATTTCTGTATTGATCTCGCTTTTTACATGGGGGCATTGTCATGCTGAAACAGGAAAGGGCCTTCCCCAAACTGTTGCCACAAAGTTGGAAGCACAGAATCATCTAGAATGTCATTGTATGCTATAGCGTTAAAATTTCCCTTCATTGGAACTAAGGGGCCTAGCCTGAAGCATGAAAAACAGCCCCAGACCATTATTCCTCCTCCACCAATCTTTACAGTTGGTACTATGCATTCTACTGGCATCCGCCAAACCTAGATTCGTCCGTCGCACTGCCAGATGGTGAAGCATGATTCATCACTCCAGAGAACACGTTTCCCACTGCTCCAGAGTCCAATGGCGGTGAGCTTTACACCACTCCAGCCGACGCTTGGCATTGCGCGTGCTGATCTCAGGCTTGTGTGCGGCTACTCGGCCATGGAAACCCATTTCATGAAGCTCCCGACGAACTGTTCTTGTGCTGACGTCATTTCGAGAGGCAATTTGGAACTCGATAGTGAGTGTTGCAACTGAGGACTGACGATTTTTACGCGCCTCGCGTTTCAACACTCGGCGGTCCCGTTCTGTGAGTAAATGCTATACATCAAATTTCTTATTTTAAGCAAACCAAACGGCAAAATTTGCGAACGCAGTATTTGTGTTTAGTGAGTCCACCAGATAAGAGACAGTAGGGATGACAACGTGCTATATGAATTGGACCATTTTGCTGTCCTGCCTGAGTATTCGAAATGTAACCAGTACTTTTGGGTGTCAGGGAAAATGTACATACTATTTTCTTTAGGAATGTGGAATAAAAGTAAGAGTTATCAAAAATATAGTATAAATATAGTATAGATACCCCCAAAAAACTGCTTAAGTAGTACTTTACTTAGTATTTTTACTTAGTTAGTTTACACCACTGCTTTTACCTCGATAATTATAGACATTTTGATTGCACTCTTTTAAGGTTTGTTGCTTAGTTGAAATTTGAAAAAATAGTACATTTGACATCTTTTTTTGTGCAACTGGTGCTTATGATTTTGAAGATCATATGATGTTAATTTCTAAGTAAATATCATTATTTTCTTCAATCAAGGGTAAATGTATTTCTTTTTTCAAAGGACAATTATTATTTCAGTCAATTATAATCAGTCATTTGATTTCAAGTTGTAAACAATTTCTATCACATGAAAAGAAAGATATGTGAAAAGAAAATGTAACTTTCTGTAAATTGGCAACCTAACTTCTTCAACTGAGGACTATCTTGAAATATAGATTGCATGTTAAGTGTCGTGGGGCTGAGCAGGTCAGCCTCGATAACCCCCCCCCCCTCTCCCAGCCCCTCCCTAACAGATGCTCATAATCCCTAAATTCCCACTGTTGTCATGAATGGTTGGGGTTTCCAAATGGGCCAAATATACATAAACAGAGTGTGTAGTAACAGGCTGAAACAAAATAGAGAGCGAGACGTAGATCAATATGTCACCTACTTGGATGACATGGATGACAGGTCCTGGACATGGTTTTGATTTATGCAGGAGGTACTAAATCACATCCCGTGTTCCCATTTGTGTCTAGTTTCCTAAGCGCGTCTTGCGGCCTGAGGGGGAGTTGTGTGTGTACTAGAGAAGGGCTGAGGAGGAGAGACCGAGCCAAGGCCTGCCTGCCTGGGCAAGTTTTTGTCCTTCTTGTTGCCAGGGAACAGAGAGGAAATTCAATCCAAAATAACCCCTGTGCCCTCGCATGTGAAATGTACCCGCTCCTCTCCATATCCTCCCTACTCTGAGGGAAAGGTCACCATGTGGTGGTGGTGGTGTGTGTGTGTTGGGGGGGGGGGGTTGTAGAAGGTCTCCCATGCCATACTCCCCCACCCCAATCACCAAGCCCCAGGCCACCATCAGGTACCTGGGGTTGTCCCCTTATTTCTCAAACAGGGATTCCTGTAGACACTCACACACCTAGTTGGAAGCAGAGAACATAGGACTAATTATTTGGAGTTTTTTGTCATTCTGACTTTAAGCGGTCACATAACAGTCTCATTGTCATTGCTCAGCTGGGCGATCTGCTTAGCGCAGTAGCTGGTACCTGAGGTTCCGGAGCACAGGTCCTGCTCTTAGGCACTGTAAACCTTCAAGAAAAGTGTTAAAATACCTAAACGACCAAACTAAGCCTTGTTGTAGTGGAAATTAGGCATTTCTTTTTTTACCATCACTCCTCACATCGTCGAAAACCAGACGTTGTATCTATGCATTGTGATGTGTGCATTGTGCTCCCGGACATAGAATGTTCTCTCATGGCTTTAGTGTTAGTTGTTATGCTAAAGGAATCTGACTTGAATTCACTCACTGTCATAGGAGCAGAGGCCTCTGGGTGTTTTTGTCAGAGAGTGCAGAGGCTGATTGGGCTGGTTTATGTTCAGTGAGGATGGGGTCGAGCCCTGGGGAGCAAGGGGTTAAACGTGAAGTGTCGTCATGGAAGTATAGTTTGGGATAGAAAGGGCAGAGGGCTACCGCATGGGACGGCCGGAACTCTTCGACTCCGAATGCGAGGCCCCACACACACACACACACACACACACACACACACACACACGCATACATGCGGAAGGACAAGACTCGTAACATCAAGCAATAGTGCGGTCCGAGGCAGCTTAGCACAGGGATACCCTCGTGATACAACACAACACAACACACCCCCAGACACAACACACACCGACATCACACACACACACACACACACACACACACACACACACACACACACACACAACACACACACACACACACACACACACACACACACACACACACACACACACGTCATCCACTCCCACTGTCCCAGAGCTGAGAGCTGAGAGCAAGCTCACGTGACAATGTTACTGACATTTATCAAAATAAAAAACATCCGCATTACCAGTGATTACCATCTATTTCACATAAAGAATAATTTACCATGTAGTATTGTCCACCAGTTACTACTTTAAAAATATATGTTTTTATAATCAAAAACACTGTGCCTCTCCAAATGGTGTTATTAAAAGCGAGAAAAATAGTGCTCTTTATAATGTTTATTGATAAAATATAAAGCTCTCTAGTTTCAGGAGTAAGCCAGGTAATTGACCAGCACCGTAGTATTACAATACAAATGATTAAAGTGTCTGTGGATATTTCTAGTTTATACCCTGGGAGCCGAAGAGATGGGATTTTGGTGAAAATCGACACGCTACACTTAAATATTAAGCATTATCCATGGCAGCGCTTACTTTTCAAAAGTGGAAACAGCGGTGTGAAATTTTACATCACACAGATCTAAATCCCAAATCACTGTGACATTTACAAGCTGTGGAATCTTGTTTCAATATAAAAAAAAAACTTACAGGTATCTTGTTAAGGCTGTTCAACGACCACATTATATTGCCAAGCAGCATACTGTTCATATCCACAGTAATAGCTCAATGATAGGCTATTCATCTCAGAGAATGAGTGTTTAGCTTCAACACACGGGGAATACCTAATAAAGAAGGAACAATAATACCACAACCAACTAAGCTGAACCGCAACTACAGTTACATCCCTAACCATATTACAACATCAGACAAGATTACCATGGCAATTTAAATGCCTCAGTTTTATATGATACACCTCTATTTCTCGCCTGTTTCTAAAAGTGATGTAATTCTGTGTGATTTACAGTGGGACTCCTCCACGTAGGCTTGTAGAGCCGTCTCACTGACACACAGACACAGCTAGTGATGATTTACACAACAATGCTTTCCACTAGTGTCATGAAGAGAACAACATGCACAGCAAAGCACACTGCTCAGTTCTGTTTCTCTGTCTGGCTGACACCAATGTTTCGCAGCACTGACGACCTGACACTAGCACACATGTCATACCAGCAGTTCTCCACGTCTGTAAACAACACTGGGAAGTTTCCTTATTGAACGAAAATAAATCTAATATTCTCTGAATCGAAATATAATTGTCAAGGTCAAGAAATGATTCAACTTTATTGTATATTGATGAAGATAATGGTCATTATTATGTTTTAAATGCATTTGTAAATAAGAAGTATTATCATAGCTAAATATGTATTATGTGCCACGTCTTTGTGTAGGGTGCATTGAAGTAAATACAAGAATTACCACTGCTGTGTGTGTGTTGTGTGTGTGTGTTGTGTGTGTGTTGTGT
>NC_036855.1:22960770-22992482 GCF_002910315.2 Salvelinus sp. IW2-2015 | reverse complement strand
ACGTGTGCATTGTGACGTGTGCATTGTGACGTGTGCATTGTGACGTGTGCATTGTGACGTGTACATTGTGACGTGTGCATTGTGACGTGTGCATTGTGCTCCCGAACTTAGAATCTTCTCTAATGTCCTTAGTGTTCGTTTTTAATCATAGAGATCCTATTAAATTAAATGTGTATTCTAATTTCTAATTCTATGGTTGTTATGCTAAAGGAATCTGATCTGAATTCACTCACTGTCACAGGAGCAGAGGCCTCGAGGTGTTTTTATCAGAGAGCGGCGAAGGCTGATTGGGCTGGTTGTGTTCGGTGAGGGTAAGGTCGAGTCCCGGGGAGCACAGGGTTAAAGGTGAAGTGTCGTCATAGAAGTATAGCTTGGGATAGAATGGACCTCGGAAATCAATGTGACGGCTCTGTGAAATTCTCTGGCTCCGAAAGAGAGACTAGCGAACACCAAGACACACATATACATAGTCTTATTTAGCATATACTTTGTTTCTAATGCACACACCTGCACAAGGACTTGGTACACAATGTGCATTTAGCTATCATAACACTTCACTTATGTTGTAAACTGCATTTACAACATAATAATTACCATTAGCTTCATCAGTTTACATTAATTGTTTAATAAAATGTTTAGGTTGACAATTATAGTTAGATTGTGAGAATATGACATTTATTGTCGTTCAATAAGGATTCCTTCCCAGTGTTGTTTACAGACTTAGAGAACTGATGGCATGACATGCACTAGATTCAGGCCGTCAGCTTCCGACATATTGGTGTCAGCCAGACAGAGAAACCGAAACAGAGCAGTGTGCTGTGCTGTGTGTGTTCTCTTCACAGCACGCTAGTGGAACGCGTTGTTCATCTGTGTATATCGTCACGAGCTGTGTCTGTTTGTCTGTGTGACGGCTCTATAAGCCTACGTGGAGGAGTCACACTGTAAATAACACACTTTTAGAAAGAGGAGAGGAATAGAGGTGGATTAAAAAACGGAGCGTTTGAATTGCCATGGTTATCTTTTTCGACTTGTAATATGGTTAGGGATATTTAACTGTGTTTGTGGTTCAGCTTAGTTGGTTGTGATATTATTGTTTTCTTCTTTATTGGGTATTCGCCCTGTGTGATGCTAAGCACTCGTTCTCTGAGATTAATAGCCTATCACTGAGATATTACTGTGGATATGAACAGTACGCTGCATGGCAAAATAATGCGAGTCATTGAACAGCCTTAACAAGGTTTTATTGAAAAAAGATTCCACAGCTTGTAAAATGTCACGGTGATTTGGGATTTAGGCCTGTGTGATGTAGAATTTCACACTGCCGTTTCCACTTTTGAACAAATATGGTGCCGTGGATAATGCTTAACATTTAAGTGTAGCGTGTAGATTTTCCACCAAAATTCCATCTCTCTCGGCTCCCAGGGTATTACCTAGAAATATCCACAGATACACTACGATTGACTGGCTTACTCCTTAAATGGAGAGCTTTGTATTTTTTTATTAAGAAAATGTTTTTCTGCTTGTAATAATACAATTTGAGAGGTACAGTGTTTTGATTATAAAAACATATATTTTTTTAAACTAGGAAACTGGTGGCAATCACTACATTGTAAATTATTGTTTATGTGAAAGTATTTTTTAGGGAACCAATATCATTGGTAATGCTAATGTTTTTATTTTGATAAATAAAGTAACGTGGTCACATGAGCTCACGTCTGAGCATGGCTCTGGGACAGTGGGAGTGGATGCTTTTGACTGTGTGTTTACAGTCCTTGTCCTTGCATGTATGAGGCTGGGGGCCATGTCTGTCTGTTTTGGGACCATGCAGACTGTGTGTGTGTGCATGCATGTGTGTGGAGCGACAGCTGAGGGCTGGTGTGGATATGGCAGCAGTGGCGGTGGTTGGCGGTGTATTTTGTGGCTGTGTTGTCAGATTGCTGTGTGTCAGCAGAGAGCCAGGGGAACGCTTGGCTGCCTATTCAGGCCGGTGTGGACCCTGCTGTGCCCAGCTACCATGGGCTGTCGGCGGGTGCTAGAGGGCACAGTGCTGGGGATGGGAGTGGGGGGTAGGAGGAAGCACTTGGAGAGGGGGTTGTGGTCCAGGCTCACTGAGTGTGGGTGTCAGCCATGCAGAGGTGTATGGCAGGGCCCTCTGGCAAACGCTGGCCCTTGCCACAATCACCACTAATCCCCATACCTCCCTCTCCCCACTGCCTTCCTCTCTCCCCCACAGTCGCTCCACTCAGTCTCCGGAGTCCCTGGTTGATTTGTGGGGAGGAGGAGGGAGAGAGATGCGGGAGCTTGGCTGCCTGACCTTTTACCAAATCCCTCCGCTTTTCCATTCCAGTGGTCACGGCCCAGACAGGCTGGGGGGCAAGGCTGCCTCACTGCCTCCCTGCCTTCCTGGCCCTAGCCTGTCCACCCTGCCTCCTTCCCTGTCCTCTTTGCCACTCTGTCCTGCCCTGGCCTTGCTTCTCAGGCTGTGTGTTGTTAACATTACGTCATAGCTGCTCCGKGGAAGCAAAGTGAGGGAGAAATATATACAGAGAGCGAGAGAAACAAAAAAGTAATTAGGAAGAGAGAGAAGAGCTAAAAAGAGAGAGTGATACAGAGAGGTCATATTTCTTCTCTTCTCTCTCTCCTTCCGTTCTGTCTTTGTTGAACAGTGAGGTAGGCTGATCTGTGGAGTAGTGGTGGTGTGATGTTCAGGCACTGTGCCCAGAGCAGAGTGTGTATCATAGTCTCTCCCGTCTCTGGCGCCTGAACCTCAGCATGTCTGAACTGTTTAGAGCCTGTCTGTCTCTACAGCTACGCTCCCACTCAAAGGCCTCAGACAAACGTCTTTGTCGTTGCAGTAGTAACATAACAGGGGTGTCTGAGGAACACAGCAGAACAGTGTTTTGAGTGCTAAGGACAGATGGGAATAACCTGATAGATTTTTACAGCAGGTATCCCACCATGTTCACACACTCTTTATTTAATGCTCAGAGCGTGCTTGGAGGCAGACCCTAAACAAATGATGCAATGTTGCAGTCACCAATAGGGATTTCTGAAACCAGTGAGAGTAAAAGTCTGACTACCTACACTCTCTTCCTTTTTCTTCTTCTCCGTCTCTCCCCTCGCCTCTCTCTCTCTCAGTATGCTGTGGGTCTATATCATGGCAGATGACACGTGACGCCATGCTTTTAAGTATAGTTTAGCCTAGCACATTCTGTCCTCGTCAATTTTGCTCTCACTCATTAGTTCTTATACGGCACAAGCGATTTGACGTGGAGAATGGGTTATACATCTCTACAGTCAGCGTTCCCCATGTTCCTCTAGAATCGCACGGGTGATTTTTATACGACCTTGGATAAACCTATGTATGGATTTTCTGTAAGCTTGGTGCGGCCATTTAATGTGGGCTTTGACACGTTGGTGACGTGGGGTCGATACCGCAGCAGGGTCATTATACCAGTAAATTGGGTCAAGTAGGGTTAGAGGTCAGCCCTCTGACCTCACGACCAGAGGTAACTGAGGAGCGCTCCCCATTTGCACAGGGGACCAGGACTAAATTTGTGTGTGTGTGTTTGTGTGGTTACCACAGGCAAGGAGAAGGTGGGGCATGGGTTTAGAGCAGTGTCCTTTTCCAGCCAGCAGTATGTGGAGTGGGAAAGGGGGGGAGTTGTTAAGGTAATTTTACTGGACAGATTTTGAGTGGGATGTGACAATTATTATTTAATTTATAAAGGGGCTTTTATGATTAATTCTAATGTGATCTACATATTAACCAAGTATGTTTATTTTGGTTGTTGATGCTAAATCTGTGTTCCTCAGTGCTGGCCCAYTCACTAACCCTCTCCTCTCTCTGTGTTTGTTTCTCCTGTGCAGAGTCGGAGCTGTCTCAGAGTAAGGCTGGAGTAGGGGTGGGGGCCCMGGGGCCCGGAGGGGGCAATGGGGGGAGCCACCTGCAGTGCCTGTCCGTCCACTGCACAGATGAGCTCGGGGACAGTAAGGGCCGAGGGGGGACCGTCTCCTCCTGGCGCTCCCTGCACTCCGACATCTCCAACCGCTTTGGGACCTTTGTGGCGGCCCTGACCTGAACACAACCAGGCCAGGCCAAGAGATGGAGGGAACATCGGATGAAGAGAGAGGGAGAGGGAGAGTCAGAGTCAGTGGCAGATGACAACTATGAAGACAGCAATGATGATGATGACATAAAGGTGTTGATGATGAGGCTACTGCATCGGCTCTCGCCTGTTCAGGGAGAGAAAGACATATACACACCCATACACACTCGTACACACACATCAACACATACACACTCATGCTCGCATACACACTCACACACAAACACACTCTTGGACACACACACATACACACTCACTCATGCATCGCTGGACTATACAGCTTGGGCTCTAGTCAGTGGTGACCACATCTGGAAAACCACAAATCAATCTATTTTTATTTTATTTTATTTTTAAGAAAAAAKGAGAAATGTCAATGGAGGAAAATAAAAAACTAAAACTGAAGAAACAATAAGACAAAATGACCTTGGCTGTATTGGAATATCAGTGTTGAATCTCTGTTTGGTTATATTCTCTAGATATGAAAATAGCCTCATAATATTTGGGACCTTTGTGATCATCCTCACCACTAGAGCTGTCCCCTGTACCTTTACCCTCTAGCCATGGTTCTCTCTGCGGCCTGGAGATGGTACTACCCACTATGCCTGCCCCAGACTAGCGTATAGATCACTGAGCCCAGGCCTCGGTCTGGCAGAGCCACCCTGACCCATACTGACCCGTTGAGGGACTTTAGTGGTCTTTGTCAGCCAGAGTATGGAGGATGTGTGAACCAGCCCTTCCCCCCTCCCATGGCTCTCAGGGGTATAGAGGGAGGAGAGCAGCCCTGTCACCAGGACCTCTCCCCTCCAACCAAACCTCAGGCCTGGGAAGCCCATTGTCAGCCAGAGACACAGGRACCTGATGAGAATTTGGCSCTTTGAGACACCRTACCTCACAGCCTCAGCAGGCTACCCTCCTCAAATGAAATCAAGATCCTGGTTCAATAGATCTGACCTGAACCCTGAAGCAGGGGGAGGGAGGGAGATGGAGAGATACATTGTTTGTTTTTGGGGTTGGAAAAGGTATCAGCAAAAGGAATTTCTTTATACATATTCCTCTCGTTCACTTCCTTCCTCTTCTATTGAGCTTGGGCTCCAACACAGGTATACAATACAGCCAATGGAAATAGTAGGGGATGTCAAAGAACAATTTAATAAGGGAAATTWAAAAAAAAATATTGGTATTGCACATGTAAAATAAGAGAACATTTGCTGTGTGTTAGGCAATCTTGTAATCTTTAAATAAAGCTTCTGTTGGATTTGAATTTCTGAAACAATAGATGGAGGACTGTGACGGCAACGTGCGAACTGAGTTTCTTTTCTGTTTTCTTTTTTTAATAATATGTAAAGTGCAGTCGTCTGTTTTCCTGCATATTGTATATATCTGTATATGTTTTATTGAGTAACTAAATAACAATAAATATGACGTTAATGGTGAATTTGATGATTGCTTGTTTTTATTAACGTTGTGCGGAGGGGTTGGGTTCAATGCGATAGACACATTTCGTTTGAATGCGTTCAGTTGTGCAGCTGACTAGGTATCACCTTCCCCTTATATTTATCAGTCATAATAATAAAGTCACAATTTATGACTTAAAATCATTTAATAATGGAAATATCGCTCTACTCAAAAGATATCTCATACACTGTATTACACAGGGATATTCATTGTGACAAGTTTGTTTCGGGAGGACTAATATAGCAGCAGAAAACAACAACAAAGTAAACTGGCAGAAAGATATGAAATAGTATATTTTTAGTGGAAGGTTTGTAGTTACGATCAAGCCAAATAATGATTTAGCCTACAGTACTACTTCACTGTCTTTCTCCCTCTCCTCTGCATGCTCTATATGTCTACCTCATTGCCTGACTCACCCCCCCTCTTTCTCCTCCTTCTGTTCTCGGACTCCACCCCCATCTGTTTTTCTCCCCCTCTCACTCACCTGCCCTTTATGGGACATCTGCATGGATGCTTAATGGTAATCAATAGCTCCCCCGTGGGCCACCTCTGAGGTGTAGACATCAATGCTGTCTATCAGGGCTGGTGATCAGCCTGCATCCCGCCATCGCATGCCTGCCTGCCTGGGAGAAACACACACACAACACACATACACACAACACTGTATCAGCCTTGTAGAGCTTCTGTACTGGAAAGAATGCACACATGTACACCAACACACTCCCTGCACGTAGAACACAAATAGCCCATTGGGCACACCACATAATTTCAACGTGTACATTTGGGTAATATTTGGTTGAGATTTGATCAATGAGATTTAAAATATATATATATAAATATATATATGTATATATTGTAGGTGATAGATCAGCTTTAACATTGCAGATTAACATTGCAGATTCATGCATATATATATATACACATACACACATACATACATACACACATAAATACACCTACATATACATACAGTACATACACACATATATATAATTATACATACATATACACATACATATACGTACATATGAATACACATAYATATATATATATATTTTTAATGTGTTTTCCTTTATTATTTTCCACTAACCCTACCACCCCTCCCCTAATTGGAGTAAACTAATGAACAACAACGCTTAGGTTTCTACTTCCAGCTTATACATACTATATACAATAGTTATATTTTGTTTGTTTTTAGTCCTCCTCTTCTTCTAACCTCAACCTCTCCCATCTATTTCTGATGTCCATCCAGKTTGATTTCTATTTGCCATATATTTTTTACTGTGCTGTTTCACAAAAGTTCTGAACCTCTTTCAAACTTTATTCACCCCCTTAAAAAGACAGCCAGAAGTTTGTTGAATTCCCAATGTGTTATCACTATGCTTTCAACGATCTAAAAGCACGACCAAATTCCATTGGAAAAACAATGACAGGTTTTTGCTTTGGTTGTCATCTAAATGTGCTATTGCGGCACTTTCAACCGTCCACAAGCACAACACAGTTCAAATGGGAATACAATGTCAGATATTTTGTATGTATACAACAACTTAATGTGTTATCACTGTGCTTCATCTAATAGACCAATAAAATGACTTGGATTGCAGTTGAGAGAGATTACATTAAAAGTTTGAGATGGAGACGTGAATCCAACATATTAATTATTAACTTGAAGATTCACATTTGAAATCAACGTAAGCTTGCAACCCTAGGCCTATATGTATTGTCTATTTTTTGTTGAACCCTAGGTTGAATTGAAACAATAGCAGTTAGTTACTTAGCAGATGCTATATAGGCCTAGTATAATTTATGATATATGACTTATAAAGAATAGTTCCATTTAATTTGCTCTGTTAAACCTACCCTTTAGAATGMCTTCGATAGCAGTGAATCTATTTAGTTAATAAGAGATCCTTCAATAATCATTCTCACAATAGCACATTGGTAGTAGTCAGTGACAAATATGAACGCTAAGCTGGGCTGGGCTGGGCTGGGCTTGGTTAAAACCCTGAACGGGAAGCCAAATAGATAGCTGTAGATAAGATCAACTCTCCAGTAGGAGGTGCTGCTCAACGTACAGTTTTTTTCTGATAGTGGATATATTGTTGACGATCTGACGTTGTTGCAAAGGTACAAATTCAACATATTTTAAAGGTTTGTCTATGTTGAAAATTGGTAACCATGATGACTTAATTCTATGGTAAAAATCTTACCCTCAAAACAAGTTGACTACTTTTTGCAAATCCTTGTATTTTCCCTGTACATTCCATGTCACAATACGTTGACAAATTAGGTTGAAACAACATTGATTCAACCAGTGTGTGCACAGTGGGAGGTGTGCGCACACACACACACACACACACACACACACACACACACACACACACACACACACACACACACACACACACACACACAAGCCACGAGGCTTGGGGCGGTACTACAGTATACCGGGTATTTTGGAATAGGCCCACAGGATGATTTTTTCAATTACAGTCAATACCATCAAAGCTATTTCTTTAAGTTTTTAAAATGGCATTTCAATATTTTGCTTGCTACTTTTTAATTTAATTAACTGCAGTCAACTTGTGCAATTAACATTAGGAGATAAAGAAGATTTCGTTCTTCATTTCACCTGTCACATTATTTGACATTATGAAGCTTTACTCGTAGTTTCCCCCAGAACAGTAGCCAGTCACGTGTTCGTTGAGGAAAGTTGCATAACGTTGCAGGAAGGTGGCGAGTTGCGTGCCAGTCCTAGTGTTTGGGCGGGGGGCGGGGGCGGTGCACCATTGAGGTGATGAAGTTATAGTTGTACCATAGGGCTGCTCTTTCCTTCAGATAAGCATGCATCACAACTCTTGTTTCAAATCTTACATTCGGTTAGCTACTAGCTATTGCTTGTGGTAGTTTATGAGCTGGATTTTGCCTTGTCTTTGCATATTCGTTTATGTTAGTTTCGCTCGCGTTAGCATTTTAGTTAACAGTTGTCTGTGTGATTTTCGCCATTTACTTTTGCTAAATTTTTGTTAGCATTATTACATTTAAAAAAATGTTATCAATGTGTGCTATTGCTGGTTGCTATGCTGGTAAATTCCCGGACTTGATACTATGAAATCTGCGATACCGTCCAGCCTAGCTGTCAACACCTCACCCCCTCACCCTCTGAGCTGGCTCAAGGACCCCACTCATTTTTAATTCTTTCATATCCACTCACTCACTGCCGTGGGACAGCATCCACATACCAATCTAGTCTGCTCCAACGGTCACTCACTTACTAACTCAGCACAGTCTAAAAACTCTAACTTTTTAAAGTTGTTCAGCACACACGAGAAATTATGATACGTACTTAGCACCTCCTGACCAGAGTGTCGGCAGTTAACTTTTTGTTGTTTACATGAACTGTTTTTCACCTCCAATTGCTTTGTTAACACTCCAGGCCATAAGGTAGGTAGTAAGCCTGGTTTGGCTTGTGGCATTGCTGTAGTTAATGGAAGCTTAACTAGCAAGTTGTTGCTCAGTTGGTGTTGCTAGCCTTAGCTAGAACTTTATTGTAAGCTCTTTGTTGATTACTAACCAGTTTTGCCACTATACCAGTATTTTACTAGTGCAGCTAGCAACATTATAATTAAATCACAATTGCGAATCGTTTAGCTGTCGAGAGTTCGGTTGGAGTAGCAGTTATGTTAGTGGTAAATGGCGATTGTGGTACCATTAGCTAGCAAGCAAAACTGGCACTTGTGCAGTTTTCTTCATCTTGCCTAGATAGCTAGCTTGGATACTTAGTTTGTGTGCAATTGTGCTGCAGTTGTGTGTCAGTTTAGGCAACCTAACTTTAGCTAGCTAGATAAACTAATGGCAGGTGCCACATTATCAAACTGAACCTACAAGGAAAATCCTTCTTCAAGCACCAAAACTCGCTTAGCTAGCTGTAAAAGTATGTAAAGGACTTGCTCTATGAAAAATGATGTATTATGTTAAGCTGTATTGTCTTTTTGTCACATCTGTCGTCTCCGACACGTTGGTAGTTTTGCTGCTCTCTGATTGGTCCTCAAAGTCAAGTTCTCTTTGCCGCTGACGAGGTCGTTCAATTCTACAAGTAGAAACAGCAGGTTTGTTTGGTACCAGGTCTGCACAGATGGGACGTCTTTTGTTCTAAGCAGCGAGAAAGGTAACGGCCGTCCTGTTGATAAGTAACTATCAGTCAGTCCCATTTCTCATTGTCTGTACCATTTAAGGGGAAGGTCTGCTTTCTATACAACCACATCTCTCTGAAAATACTCTTTATGTTTACAGGAAACGTTTCCAAGGCACTTTTTTACGCCCGATTTTCACTTGTTTTTGGAGAATCACACTGCAACTCGCTATGTACTTTCCTCATTCCTCGTTGTGGCCAGTATGGGGGCCTCTTGAAAAATAACACAATGAACAAATCCTCCAAAACGGACATTTTTTTTAAAACGGAAACGCTCTCAGTCTAGACTGATGTATGGTCCTTTAGTTGTTGTGCATGAAATTTTTGTCATTCCAACTATATCTGTAACCTTATCATTTAACATTTTGTGCGAACTTGAACTGTTTCCCCTATTCCAGCTGTTCCCATTCTTCTGTGTTTATGTCCTGCTGCCAAAATAAAGGAAAACCAACATAAACACCCACATACATAACCTACCCATTAATTTAACCATAATTCTGTTTGATTTATGGACCTAAACTTTCATCTGTCGATTGTTCCACATTCCAATGCGCCAGAATTTCAGTTTTCTGGACTAGTGCCAGTGATGTTAAGATGGAAATTACTAGGGGCAGCTGAATCCTAACTCAAACAACAAGCTTCAGTGTGTTAATTTCTCATTCACTCTGAGTATTCTTAATCAATAATGGAGCGGATGTTAAATATTGTCTCAGGACGATCACACATCAATGAACCAATCATAAATTATTAAAAGAAGGATTGAGGATCCAGGCTGCATGCTTGGCTGCCTTGCTTACCCTGTTCCCTCAGTTGAGAGAGACGCGAGCGCAGGCGGAGAGAGAAATAGGTTTGGTTGGAGAGAAATTCTTCATTCCTGGCTCACTAGGGGCTCTATTCAATCCGTACGCGGAAGTTTCAGCGTTACACTGCTTTGATGAATTTTAAAGCAAATGTTCCTGCATTAGTGAGACTGCTGTCATGTTAACACTGCATATGTTGGCCTCAATTCAAGCGAAAATTACCTTCATAATGTATAGTTGCGCAATATGTAACGCTTCAAGCTTTACAGATTGAAATAGAGGCCCTATGACTCAGGTTGTTCCCTAGGGAATGTTCTCTTTCTATGGAGGGAGAGCGGGGAGGGACCTGGTACTGAGCCCTCACCTGTTGAAAATTCCTGGAGCTTACAGCAAGGGCTCAACTGATTAGAGCCACTACTTGTTTATAGGTTTAGAGAGGGATTCTGTCTTCCTGTCCCCTCTCTCTCTCTCTCTCTCTCTTCTCTCTCTCTCTCTCTTTGCACACACCACCACACACCACCACACACCACACACACCACACCACATCTGTCTGTCTGTCTGTCTGGTTTACCTGTCTCACCTTACTGTACCTGTCTTACCTTACTGTACCTATCTGTCTGTCTGTCTGGTTTACCTCCCTGTCCTCAGGTGGCAGTACAGGAACTGCATGGTGCCCATAACATGTCTCACTGCCCAGGCTGTCCCCCCCAGGAGAAGGTATATTGTTGTGATGGCCCCTAAATGCCAAGGCTGTGATACGTTTCATGGCTCCAGATGAAGGAAAGATCTCATGAAATGAAACACAAACTGCTAYATGCTTCAAGAGGCAGACTGAAATACATTATATGTCACCAGCTGATGGTAGATGAGGGAAACACAGTAGGCCAGACCATGCCTCATGTCTCACTGACGTTATCCCTGTGGGAGAGGAGCTTGGGATATTGGCTGATGTCAAGATGTATGGGTTTCCTTCAATGGTCTGGGCTGCATAGCGGCCATCTTGGGAGGGAGAGAATGCTGTGTGGTAGCCTGAGAACTCATGTGTTTCCCAGCCAACACGCATCTAAAGAATAACAATTTCAGTAGCCATGMAGACCATCCATGGAGCCGGGGGGCCATGGCCACAGACCAGAGCCAAGCGCTCTGCTCTCAGGCAGCTCTCCATGCACTCCTATAAATACATCTTATTTGGATAGAGGTGATATGCATCTTTGGGAAAATACCACTGTGTTGACATAAATTCAGCCTCCCTGGCCCCCCTCTCCTATCTCCTCTCCAACTTTTGAACCTTCCAGTCCCTGACAAATGCTCAACCACTGAGGAGAAAAAGAAAGAAAGAGAGGAACTATGAAGAGAATATGTATATGAATAAAATGAGCGTGAACAATGTCGAGGGTAGAACCAGGCAGAGGAAAATGGAGAAAGAGTTGTCCTCTCAGAGGCCTCCACGGTCTTTATGCCACTATGGCATCCACCAGAGCACTCACATACACTGGGGCTCTAAGGGCCTTTGTTCTGTAAAGAGGGGGTTTGGCTGATTTGGGGTGTTTTGGATTGGGGGAGTGGGCTGGGGCTTGGCGTCGTTTATTTGGCTCCCACGTCTCCATCATTGAGAGGAGGGGAGGTCGAGGGGTGAGGGGGGCTCTGATTTTTCGGGAGAGAGGTTTGGACGTCTTCCAAACGGTGCCTTTTTGCTTTCAAGAAAGCTCTACTTGTGTAAATGTGCTCTTTGTCCCTTGGCCTATTGTTTGAACAGCATTGTGGACTTTCTGTGGTAGGCACACAGGGGCCTGGGGGGCCAGAGAGGGACAGAGGGGGGCACAGCCTTGAATGGCTTGACTGAGGAACATGGGGTTTTGGGGGGACGAAGGTACAGCACTGGAATGTTCTGATCGCCATGCACCCACACAATTATTAACTATTATTATTATTTCATTTATTAAATTACGCCACACACACACACACACACACACACACACACACACACACACACGCACATGCACTTGCACACACACACAGAGGGGGACAGAGATGGGGTACAGCGGTGTAAAGTTCACACAGTCTTCGGACCATATAGAATATAGCCAGGCTTTATGAGAATGTCAAAAATTCATCCCGGATCTAAAATAAATACAAAAAGTAAAAGAGAGTTAAGTTTAGCAGCAGAGAACATTAAGGCATAATATTGAAAGTACAATATTCCCATCACCTTAGGCCATCATTCCAGACTTCACCAGCTGGTAACAGATGATAGAAGCCCAGCGCTCCGTGGAGTGTTTTCCGCTGTGGTCTTCACCTCCTATGGCTGGGATGAGGGAGCTGGCTGCCTGGATCCCCCTATAAAGGGGATTCATGACGGAGCTCAGTGTCTGGATCCCTCCACTAAAGGGGATTCATGACTACTTCCATCTGTCTGCTCTCACAAAAGATGTCTGACAGGTCGGAAAGAAACACGCAGCATTTGCATGTAAGGGTAATTTATGCACCGTTTACTGAGAGGGAGTCTATAGTGTGGTTAGTTGATGTTAGGAGAGAGAGCTGATGAAAGCACTGAAGGTAGCCGGCTTGGCCACTTAGGTCTGTTAATGTCCTTATTAAAGCCTTAACCGTGAGCGTGTAAGTGTGTAAGGGCGGATTCCTCTGTTCCCTCCTTTGTCTAACTGTGGTTGTATGATGATATCCTGCGTGACCTCTCCTCTAGCTGAACCCTCTACCACACCACAGAACAGAGGGTTCCAGGGGAAGGTGATTGAGCATGGCACCATGCTCCAGCCTTGTCCGGCTTTGTGTGGGGGACGTGTGCCTGTGTCAGGGACCACAATTAGTGGGGCACCTCCCCTACCATTAATCACTGCCCTGACGCTACTGCTGCCGCCGTTGCCACGAGGCTTGGGCGGTATACAGTATACCGGGGTATTTGGAAAAGGCCACAGGATGATTTTTCAATACAGTCAATACCATCAAAGCTATTTCCTTTAAGTTTTAAAATGCATTTCAATATTTGTTGCTACTTTTTAAGTTAATAACTGCAGTCAACTTGTGCAATACATTAGGAGATAAAGAAGATTTCGTTCTTMATTTCACCTGTCACATTATTTGACATTATGAAGCTTACCRTAGTTCCCCAGAACAGTTGAGCCAGTCACGTGTTCGTTGGAAAGTGCATAACGTGAGAAGGTGGGAGTTGGTGAGTCCATAGTGTTTGCGCGGTGCACATGAGGTGATGAAGTTATAGTTGTACATAGGCTGCTCTTCCTTCAGATAAGCATGCATCACAACTTTGTTCAAATTACATTCGGTAGCTACTAGCTATGCTTGTGTAAGTTTATGAGCTGGATTTGCCTGTCTTTGCAATTMGTTTATGTTAGTTTCGCTCGTTAGCATTTAGTTAACAGTGTCTGTGTGATTTCGCCATTTACTTTTGCTAATTTTGTTAGCATTTATTACATTTCAAAAATGTTATAAATGTGTGCTATGCTGGTGTGCTATGCTGGTAAATCCCGGATTGATACTATGAAAATCTGGATACCGTCCAAGCCTAGCTGTCACCACCTCACCCCCTCACCTCTGAGCTGGCTCAGGACCCCACTCATAATCTCATATCCACTCACTCACTGCTGGGACAGCATCCACATACCAATAGTCTGCTCCAACCGRTCACTCACTTACTAACTCAGCACAGTCTAAAAGACTCTAACTTTAAGTTGTCAGACACACCGAGAAATATGATACGTACTTAGCACCTCTGACCAGAGTGTCGGCAGTTAACTTTTTGTTGTTTACATAGAACTGTTTTCACCTCCAATTTGCTTTGTTTAAACACTCCAGGCCATAAGGTGGTAGTAGCTGGTTTGGCTTGTGCATGCTGTAGTTAATGGAAGCTAACTAGCAAGTTGTGCTCATGTTGTTGCTAGCTAGCTAGAATTTATTGTAAGCTCTTGTTGATACTAACCAGTTTGCCACAACCAGATTACTAGTGCAGCTAGCAACATTATAATTAAATCACAATGGAATCGTTTAGCTGTCGAGAGTCGGTGGAGTAGCTAGTTATGTTGTGGTAAATGGCGATGTTACCATTAGCTAGCAAGCAAACTGGCACTGGCAGTTTCTTCATCTTGCTAGATAGCTAGCTTGGTACTTAGTGTTGTGTGCATTGTGCTGCAGTGTGTGTGTCAGTTAGCAACCTAACTTTAGCTAGCTAGATAACTAATGAGCAGGTGCACATTATCAAACTGAACCTAACAAGAAAATCCTTCTTCAAGCACAAAACTCCTTAGCTAGATGTAAAGTATGTAAAGACTTGCTCTATGAAAAATGATGTATTATGTAGCTGTATTGTATTTTGTCACATCTGTCGGCTCCGACACGTGGAGTTTTGTGCTCTCTGATTGGCTCAAAGTCAAGTTCTCTGCCGCTGACGAGCGTTGCAATTCTACAAGTAGAAACAGCAGGTTTGTTGGTACCAGGTCGGTGCACAGATGGGAYGTCTTTTGTTCTAGCAGGAGAAGGAACGGCGTCCTGTGATAAGTAACTATCAGCAGTCCCATTTCTCAGTGTCTGTACCATTTAAGGAGAAGTCTGCTTTCTTACAACCACATCTCTCTGAAAACCTTTATGTTACAGAACGGTCCAGGCACTTTTTTAGCGATTTCACTTGTTTTTGAGAATCACACTGCAACTCGCTATGTATTTCCTCATCCTCGTTGTGCAGTATGGGGGCTCTGAAAAAACATGAACAAATCCTCCCAAAACGGACATTTTTTTAAAACGGAAACGCTCTCAGTCTAGTGATGTAGGTCCTTAGTTGTTGTGCATGAAATTGTGTCATTCCAACTATATCTGTAACCTTATATTACATTTTGTGCGACTTGAACTGTTTCCCCTATCCAGCTGTTCCATTCTCTGTGTAGCCTGCTGCCAAAATAAAGGAAAGACCAACATAAACACCCACATACATAACCTACCATAATTACCATAATTATGTTGATTTATGACTAACTTTCATCTTGATTGTCCACATTCCAATGGCCAGAATTTCAGTTTTCTGGACAGTGCCAGTGGATGTTAAGATGAAATACTAGGGGCAGCTGAATCCTAACTCAAACAACAAGCTTCAGTGTGAATTTCTCATTCACTCTGAGTATTCTAATCAATAATGGAGCAGGATGTTAAATATTTGTCATCAGACGATCACACATCAATGGAACCAATCAATAAATTATAAGAAGGAATGAGACCAGGCTGCATGCTTGCTGCTTGCTTACCCTGTTCCTCAGGGAGAGAGAGAGAGCGAGCGAGCGAGAGAGAAATGGTTTGGTGGAGAGAAATTCTCAATTCCTGGCTCACTAGGGGCTCTATTCAATCCGTATCGCGGAAGTTCAGCGTTACTGCGTGATTGAAATTTAAAGGCAATGTTCCTGCATTAGTGGAGACTGCTGTCATGGTTAACACTGCATATGTTGGCTCAATCAGAAATTACCTTCAAATGTATAGTGCGCAATATGTAACGCTTCAGCTTTACAGATTGAATAGAGCCCTATGACTCAGGTTGTTCCCTAGGGAATGGTCTCTTTCTATGGAGGGAGAGCGGGGAGGGACCGGGTACTGAGCCCCACCTGTGAAAATTCTGAGTACAGCAAAGGCTCAACTGTAGAGCACTACTCTTTATAGGTTTAGAGAGGGATTCTGTCTTCCTGTCCCTCTCTCTCTCTCTCTCTCTCTCTCTCTCTCTCTCTCTCTTTGCACACACCACCACACACCACCACACACCACACACACCACACCACACACACACTACACACACTACACACACACACACACACACAACACACACACACCACACACACACACACACACACAACACACGCACATTCTGTATTTACTTACCTGTTGTCACCCACACTTTTATAAGCATAACAAATTTTCACTCTTCTCTCTCTTACTCACTTGCTTGCTTAAAAAACCAAAGAAATAAAAAGCTATCTCAGGGCTATTAATATAAAATCAATAACTCTCCCTTTCAAGAGAAAAAAAAAAAGGAAGGATAAGGATAGAAAAAAAAGAACATTCAGACACCTGAATGCCAAAAACGATGGGGGTCTTTGGCTCACTGCTAAAAACTCTTCTTCTCTCTCTCTCATCGCTCTCCCTCTCTCTCTCTCCGCTCTCCCCTCTTCGCGCCTCTTCTTTTCCGTATGCTCTCTCTCTCACTTCTCTTCTCGGCGCTCTCTCTCGCGCTCTCTCTCTTTCTCTTTCTCTAATTTCTCCAATTCAACTCAATTAAATCGGCTTTATAGCATGGGAAAACAAATTGTTTACATTTGGCCCAAACGCAAGTCAATTAGATAATAACAAAAGTGAAATTAAAACCAACTACAAAATTTAACTAATAACATCACACTAAAGTTCCAAAAGTTAAGTACATGGTGGGAGACATTTCACAAGGGGTCAGTATTATGGCGCCTATTTATTACCAGCGTGTTTGTAATGATTATGATTGTTCTCTCTCTCTTCTCTCTCTTCTCTCCTCATCCTCTCTCTCTCTCTCTTCTCCTCTCTCTCTCTCTCTCCTCTTCTCTCTCTCTTCTCTCTCTCTCTCTCTCTCTCTCTCTCTCTCTCTCTTCTCCTCTCTCTCTCTCCTTCTCTCTTCTCTCTTCTCTCTCTCTCTCTCTCTCTCTCTCTCTCTTTCTTGCACGTACACATGCACACACACTTCACTGGTGTTCTCCAGCCCTGAGCAGGAGGCCCAGCCCACCTAACTTCTCAACCTACTACTCCATGAGGCATCCTTGGGGAGTGGGAGAGGAGGGTGTATGTGTGTTTGTGACAGGGGGCAGTCACCTGGAATTTAAGGACTTTTCATTGGGAAACAAATTGAGGGAGAGGGAGGAGGGCAAGGTAGAGATAGTCTTTGAAGAGGGAGAGGAGTGAGTACCATTGAGAAGTCATTAGGCTAATGATAATTGGCACGGTGAATAAGCAGAGAGAGAAAGGGGGCGGGGATGTAGGGAGCGGAGAGACAATGAGGGATGATTTGTGACCTGTTTTGTTGACAGCTGAATCTAGATTGGAAAGATTGTTTTAAATTGTCATTATTCATATGAGTCTTTTTACAACTATGTTTTTGACTGCAGTGCATGTTTGTTCATTTTTATGAGTTTGTGTGTTCATGTATTACTGCTGTGGGTCATTGTGTACTGACATTGTGCAGTCTTGTGTTCCCAGTCTGTGTGTGTGTGTGGGGCCAGCTCCCTCTACTCTGTCTGTCTGTCAGAGCAGCCTGTCCCCTGGTGCCTGGGCCTGCTGGGTGTGTGACAGATAGCCTGGGGAGAGAGGGGACGCCAGGCTGTTTAGGTGATAATTAAGGAGGTTTTATCTTAATTTGAGCTGTTACTCTCCATCCTCTCCTGTGATTTATGAGTCAATGGCCAGGCCCTGCTCCCCTGCTCTGCCCCTTAGCACAGGGGACAAGACAAAGAGACGTGCTCTCTCTGTACACTCTATCACAAACACAAACAGTCACACGTGTGCAGGGAAACACACAAACACACGTGCCTATGGGTACAAACACACATGCATAAATAAAGACATAGACAGACCACAAAGACATACAGATAGCTTACAATAATACACATTTACTGTACATGCAGACCCATTGACAAACACAAGAATACATATTTTGCAGCTAACACCTATAGCATTCCATGATGTTTTGGACCTATTTACTGAAGGCCTTATGGCAATGAATCATCCAGACAGACAGGCAGACAGACAGACAGGCAGACAGGCAGACAGGCAGAGACTGTACCGTTAACCTCTTGCCGACTGGCCCAGGAGACACAGAGGAGAGAAGGATCGGGTTCCAGCAAGGTGGAGTGACCGCAGGCAAGAGTTAACTCACTCTTCAGCTGGGTTGGGTACTTGGAGGGGAAGGCAGGGGGGGGGGGGGGGGAGGAGCAAACAATGAATGCCAGTGTTCTCCACCTATCACCCCCCAGGGTCACAGAGGAGAAGACATGCTAGTGCAACCTCATCTCCCACAGTCTCCTCTGACATAAAGCAAGGGGATTTCTGCTCTGGTTTGGCTGTTGTTTTTACACACAGCCACGGCTCAATTGGCCAGGCCTGTTTCAGAGCCTGCCTTTATAATCCTACAGGTATTTGTCTGGAGGGGGAAAATCTTCACACCTCAGTCTGTGGAAGGTGGTGTGGGTGTGGGTGTGGGTGGAGATGGAGAGGGTGGGTGTGGAGGGAGGCAGTAGCTAGGTGAAGAAGTACGTCTTACTCACACTGCTCTTTGTACCTCTCAGGTTCCTGTCCGTCTGCATTCAGGGGATGTTTCTACCACAGTGCTGCTCAGGGAGGGGAGCAGGACAGAAGTTAATGCAAGACCCAGGAAGGTACTGTGCAATAAAGCATGCTCTTTAGTCATCCACTCAGGTCAACAAGGTTTATACCAGCATGAAACTAAAAGAATGTTGCAAAAACACCCAGTTTAATTGTAAGATGAACAACAAAATTCCATTAGTGTGAGTCCAGTGGTGTGTGTGAGTGTGTGAGTGTGTGTGAGGAGTTCTAGAACAGGGATAGATGTTACACTGTTGGAAGTTCCCGCATTGACCCTTGACCTCTGTGTGTCTGAGACCTGTTTATGTTTCCAGAGGGGCCCTCGTCTCCTCCCTCCTCTATCCTCTCTTATCACTGGCTTGGAGAGGAGGGCCGTGGATTTCGGCCAAATGCACGACTCCCTCCCTCTATCCATCCAGGCTCTTAATTTTCAACCCTGACCCCGTCACACCCTCCCTTGGGCTCCAGCAACAACAAAAGCTGGAGATTAGGGAAATCTAGGGCCCATGTGAGGATTACTGAAGGTTTTTTCATCTTTGTGTGCAGAGTTGACACAGTGTATTAGTAGTGGTTCAGCTTAATCTGTCTCTGTGGTTTGCKTTTGGTTTAGTTTGTGTACACGTTAACCTTGTTTTGTGTACCCAGGTCAGTGCCAATAGTAACAAAGATACTTCTAAAATACTGACTCTGATGTAATGCTATGAGAGTAAGTATACTCCAAGCCTGTAGTTTTAAAGTCTCCATTTGAGAAATAGGATAATCTACACAGAAGAGGAGCTGCTACTGAACCCAGCGGTCTATCCCCTGTGAGCAGTGTGCTCTCTCTCTCCTTCTCTCCATACAAAGACATCAAACCCAGACAGGAAGAGGAGAAATGGCACAGGAAGTCAGTGGAGTGAGTGAAACACAGGGCAGTCTGGTCCCAGGACACAGCAGGAAGCGGTCGCAGCGCAACGCCACAGAGTGCACAACTTCACAGTGATGTTTATGGAAGGTTAAACGCTAGCTGTGGTGCCCCACAGGTAATAAAAAGCTGCTTTACTAGACATTGAGCTGGAACTGAAGAGGCTACAAGATGGCTGGTCCCTGTTGAAGACAAAGGCATTGGTCTCAATTCAATGAAACCCAGAAAACAGGTTTCCGGGATAAGCAAAAAAGCATAATTATTTTTACACCACAAGAAAGAATGTTTGGATCCATCCACTCAATAAAATCGTTTTTTTCTGTGGGAAACAAACATACATGTAAGGAAGCATGTATGAAAATGTATTTACACATAGTTAGTTACTGTGTGTTCTTGTTTTGTAGGAAGAATGTTGTTCTTAATTGATTTTGAACATTTTATTCTATTTAATTCCACAAATCTGTTACGGATTTTGATTGAATTGGGCCCAGTTCTTCTCAACTGTTTAGTTCTAGCRTTAGGCAGTCAAACGTAATGGTTTTATCCATTCACATTATATTGCATTTAATGGTTATGTACCCACAAGCTTTTATTCACACATGTTGTTCCCACAGCCAAGTCTAACACACCTGTATCTACTTTTTATGATCAAATTCTTCTTCCATCCCTTTCTTCTCCCACCCTCTCTCTCCTCCCCTTTCACTCTGTGTAGGTCCCCTGAATTGCCTTGGCTCAGAGACTCTGGCAGCTAGTCAAGACTGTGCTGGACCCTCCAGAAGCACGTCTGCTAACCGTTAAGCCGTTTAGCTCCTAATACCGACAACAAACACTCATTCTGTGCTGGCCCTGGGCACAGGCCACAGTGAGCGGCCTGCGAGAGAGGTCAGACAACTCTATAATCTGATTCTACCCGTCTGCCCTCTGCTCCAACACACACAACGGCAGGTTGGGATCCTTGCTCTGCAGGAGTCTAAATGGGACACTGAGACACATACGCTCCGTAGTGACACTGGGCCATTCATGAAAGGAGCTGAGGCTCCCAATGGTCTCATAATGTGTAAATCACTTAAGGGTGTGTAAGGGTAGACATGTGTGCTTGCTTGAGTGTGTGTATATGTATCTGTGTGTGTGCTGGTGAATGTAGACTGAGTATACAAAACATTTAGAACACCTTCCTAATATTAAGTTGCACCCCCACCTTTTGCCCTCAGATCAGCCTCAATTCATCAGGGCATGGACTCTACAAGGTGTCGAAAGCGTTCCACAGGGATGCTGGCCCATGTTGACTCCAATGCTTCACACAGTTGTGTCAAGTTGGCTGGATGWCCTTTGGGTGGTGGACTATTCTTGATACACACAGGAAACTGTTGAGCGTGAAAAACCCAGCAGTGTTGCAGTTCTTGACACAAACCGGTGCACCTGGCACCTACTACCATACTCCGTTAAAAGGTACTTAAATCTTTTGTCTTGTCCATTCACCTTCTGAATGGCACACATACACAATTCATGTCTCAAGGCTTCCAAATCTGTCTCCTTCACTTCATCTAAACGGCTTGAAATGGATTTAACAAGTGACATCAATAAGGGATCATAGCTTTCACCTGGATTCCCCTGGTCAGTCTATGTCGTGGAAAGAGCAGGTGTTCTTAATGTTTTATGCACTCAGTGTAAGTTATGTGTGCATGCGTAGCCTATGTTTGTGTGTTAAGAGACGTGTGTTAAGGAAGTGTGAGCTGAGAAGTTTAATTTGACACAGCCTGGTGAGTGTGCAGAGTGTGCAGAGATGTGTGCTGTCACCACCCCCTCCACCCCCGAGCTCTCACAGCCCCCGCAGCCTCCGCACTCCATCCTACACCCCCCCCCCCCCCCCCCCCCTGCTCCTGCACCCCACGCTGGGGCTCATTTTAGTGCCTCTCCCCTGGATCTCAGCATCCTGCTGGAGTTGTCTCTCCACTCTGCCTGTGGAGCATCTTTCCTCTGGATCTGCTCCTCCAAGTGCTGTTTGGGGCGTGTGACTGTGGGTGTAGGGGGGCTGAGACGGGGACGGGGGGGGGGACGGGGTTCCATGCACCTGAACTCTACCTAGGTGTCATGGAAACAAGAATTTACCCTGCTGGTGAATGAGTTTCTCTGCTTTCTTTCTTTTAATTCCCCCTCCATCTCTGTTCACTGAGATGTGTGTTGCTCTCCACTAAACAGCATGAGCTGTGATGTGATTGGCTGCGCTGGGTCCCTGATGGTCTATTAGCAATTCCTGACCTTGGGACTATAAGATTCTATCTGACATTTTGGTCAAAAATGTGTTATTCAAATTAAGATGGAAAAATCTGAAAGTTCTATCTGCACGAACACCTTTTAACTTGGTTCTGTAAGGTTCTATCTGTAATCCAATCACACAATGCTGGGTTGTCAATCAAAAATATTTGAATGTAAGGTAAGAGATATAATGTGAGATATACTCATTGAGTCATGAAAGAGAAAGAAATCACAAAACAATTCTGAGATCTGTGACTAATTATTATCTCAAAACTATACATTTTGCAGATATAACCTTATAGTCCCAAGTCCTTGATTATTCATATCATAGGTTCTGGTCCTCTTTTTAAAAGAATAACAATAACGTCAGCTCTGTATAGTAAAACAAATAAATACAGGTGCCTTAGGCCCTTAGGAGAGGCACTGCTGTTTTTGTCTTGTTCTACATCAATACGAAAACCTCCATGGAAGGGGTATTTCACAAAAATTACAAACTTACCACATTTTATTGATAACTAGCAAGTACTTTACTGACTTTGGGTGTCAGAGAAGTATATCATCCAGAGCTAAACTTTAGCAATGTTGCTAGTTCTGCATAGAATATAGTGTATTTGTCATTTTATGGAACTATCGCTTTAACAAATGAGTGATGAACATGAATTAATATATTTGATGATGTGATTAGAAAGAAGGAAGCACGTCTGTGTTTTTCTATTGCTATGGAAATAATTGTAGCATTCTGTGCCAGATAGAACTTTGGCTGAACCCACGTCGACATTTCAGAGCCAAAAGGTTCTATCTGCGATTGCAGCCGCCCCCTAAAAAAACGGATTTACAAATGTATTTTTGATACTACACTTCAGGTACCTTTAAGGTGGGGACCGTAATGGGTTATGAAAGAAGAATTCACTACAAAACAGTTCTGGGATGTGAAAACGTATTATCTCAGAACTATGTTTGCTCAGATACAACCTTCTAGTCAGTCCCAAAGGCTGGAATTAGAGGTGGTGCTTCAATTGTTGTGGCTCAGGAGTTCAGTATGTAGAATATTGTGCTTTAAGTCACTGAGATGATACAGCCTTGCTCCCGGTGAGTGAACACACACAACCCCTATGTCACGTTCTGACCTTTATTTCCTTTGTTTTTGTCTTTAGTTAGTTGGTCAGGGCGTGAGTTGGGGTGGGCAGTCTATGTTCTGTGTTTCTATGTTTAGGTTTGTCATTTGGCCTGATATGGTTCTCAATCAGAGGCAGGTGTTTTTCATTGTCTCTGATTGGGAACCATATTTAGGTAGCCTGTTTTCACTGTTGGTTCGTGGGTGTTTGTTTCCTGTGTCAGTGTTTGTGCCACACGGGACTGTTTTCGGTTAGGTTTACTTTGTTATTCTGTATTCGTGTCTTGTTCAGTTTGTTCTATTAAAACATGGACACTTACCACGCTGCGTCTTGGTCCGATCCCTGCTACACCTCCTCTTCAGACGAAGAGGAGGAAATCTGCCGTTACACCCTATTTACTGATAATTTCACACTCACTGATATTGCATTCAGTTTTCCCACGTTTGCAAACAGAAAGGTGGCAAGTCACTGTGACTTAAAGCAGGACAGCTTTCCCTTTCCAAAGGCCTGCTGGGACACTCTTCAGGGGGCATCTTTTTATCCATTCTGACGTTACTCAACCCTGTAATTCACTCCTGTCTGTGCTCCTCAGTGCTGGGTGTATGAGTCAGGCAGAGAGAGAGAGAGGTCTTTTTATTAAAATAGTAAAGTCTCATTGCAAACAAAACACTCAATCAAAAAGCAAGAAAAACTGAAAGACTTGGGAATGTCTGATTTTGTCGTGTGTCGTCAGGGGTTTGTTTCTTGTTGTTTTAGCGCTGGCATGTGGCGCCAGAATGTAGCATGTAGGTGTTCACTGAGCTGATCTAACAAACCTACTGGGGCATGTGCTGAGATATCTGGGGGACACGAATTGGACCTGGCCAAGGGCATGAAATGGAGCGGGAGAACGAGAGAGGCACTGACATCACACACGTTCACTTCTGCCTTTTCCTCTCCTCTGTGGATAGTTCCCCCTTTCTTCCCCCACTGCCTCTGTTGCGAGCTTGGGCTTGGGTTGTTAAAATTAATCTCTGTGTATACAGAGTGAAGAGGACAGTTGTTTCTATTGCGTTGGCTGTGCAGAGTGTCAGCAGGTCCATCTGGGCTTATTTTCTGTTATTTGGACGGAGCAGGGATGTGATTTATCATGTGGTGGTCAGAGAGACTCAACAAGCGTAACCACAGTCAGCCACACCAAACCTTCTGGGCCGGCCTCTCCTTCTCAACACTGCATCACTACAGCTAAACACACCAGGGAAGCAATGGCGGGTGCTTGTGATTACGTGTGTTGTAGTGTGTGAGAGAGTGTGCGTTTTATCATGTGTATGCTTGCCTGTTTGTGTGTGCATGTCTGTTTGTGGAGAGAAAAATGTATGAAGGAATTCCAAGTGAATGAGGGGGAAAAAAGCTTGTTGTCTTCCTTTTCGTTACATTTTTTCACTTCCTTGCCTGTGGAGAAAGTTTCTCGCCGTGGCTCTGGCCTGAGGTTCCTTGTTTATGTTCACGTCAGACTCAGTTCCTCCATGCTGAGAGTGAGGGATGGGATGGAAGGGGGTCAACAAGAGAGAAAGAGAGAGAACAAGTGAGAGAGGGAACGTGAGGAGAAGAGAGAAAGAGCAAACATCAAATTTTCTTGCTCTCCTTCTTGTTCTTTCTCTCTCTCCCTTTTCTCTCTCTCTCTCTCTCTCTCTCTCTCCTCTCTCTCTCTCTCTCTCCTCTCTCTCTCTCTCTCTCTCTCTCTTCTCTCTCTCTCTCTCTCTCCTTCTTCTCTCTTCTCTCTTCTCTCTTGCTCTCTCTTCCATAGTTGGACTGAAAGACATGTCAACACAACACAAGGCACTGGATGAGACAAGCCATCATGAGACAAGCCCATCTCTCCCACCCCCTCTCTCTCTTCCGCCCTCCTTCTATTACTCCTGCTCTCTCCCTCTATCGCTCTTGCTCCCTCACTCCATATCAAACACAAACACATAAACAAACTCAATTTGCTAATGACACTGGGCCGGCCATTGGGTGAACTTAATTAAGTTTATACTGGCTGCCTGATGTCAGAGAGCTCTCTGGCAGAGATGAATAATGCCTAGTGGGGCCACTGAGACCCCCCCCCCCCCACACCTCCCTCCCCCTCACCCCCCATGATAGAGGATGTAGTACTGGTTGTGGTAACGATACTACCCTCGTCATACGTTATGGCATGGATGCATTGCCTTGGTCTTCCACAACTCAGAATGAACTGTCTGTTGACTGTATCTGCCTGAAAATACACCTTCAATCCAACAATGAATGGAGTGAAAAACATAACTATGGATTATCACGCCACAACCTGACCCTAACCACAGAGAGTACAAGCTGTAATATGAAATGCATTACAGCCTGATGAGTGTTCTGTGGTGTACAGGTTCTGTCCAAACATATTGGACCCAGAAGATCCTGTGAAGACACATCCACTCTGAAAACGGGGCCTATAGGTTTCTCCTCAGGGAAGCCAATGAAGGGTTAATGTCTGTAGGTCTCCCAGACTCCCTGTGCGTGACGCACTGTCTCGATGAGGGAAAGTCTAACAGGAAAAGCAGTCTTAAAAAGGTCCCTGTGCAGCCCAGGACCAAGGTACGTTTTCTTTGGCCCTCTCCTCACATTTTTGCACTTGTTTTTCCAATTTGCTTAACTACAGTTCAATGGTTTTCGGATTTGGAGATTGCAGAAGGGTTCCTATTTTTATTCTGGTGGTGAAAACCTCCTCTTTTATTACCATTGTGGGACTTACTCTGTTTTCTGCTGGTTTTTGGCACAGGTCCCTGTTGCTTGCCCCTGGCCCCAATCACCCTCTGAAGCTTCTGTGTCCACCCTGCTCACACGTCCACTCCTCAGTTGGGGCAGCAACACTCAAAAGGGTTTGCTACTGGAGCTTTGAGCTTTATGGCGATATAACCGTAAAGTGCGTGACCCAAAAACTCAGTGTGTGTGTTTGTGTGTGAATGGGGTCAGTTGGGAGGGTGGACAGAGCAGTGACAGGGCTTCATATGGTAATATGCTGCACATGTGGCGCTGGCATTGGAGGCCCGTGGGGGTCAAAATGACCTCCCACCCATTCCTACCCCATCCCATTCATACCCTCTGAATGTGGCTCTCCATTCACACTGATTTCACAGAGAAGGGAGGGGGGAGGATGGAGAGAGGAGGGAAGGCTTGAGGAGGAAGAGGAGGAGGGGGACAGTGGCCCCAGGGAGAGAGAGAGGTGGTCTTTCTCTCCTCCCTTGCCCAGAGAGAAGGAAAAACAATTGGTGTGCAAATGGCTCTCTCTCCTTAATTCCAGGAGGATCCTACCCCCTCCCACCCTTGTGGAGTCTCTGGATGTGAAGGGAGAAGAGGAGAGACAGAGCTAGTGGGTTTCTTTGTGTTTAACAGGGCTGAGGAAAGTTTATATTTGTGTAGGTGTGTGTGTGAGTGAGTGAATGTGTGAGTTTGTGTGTGCGTGCATATGTGTGTATGTGTGTGTTGGCCTGTCAAATGAGTGTGGCCCCCAGTGTCTTCTGAAATGTTCATAGGTCAGTCGTGACAATGGGCACTTTGATAGAGAAGCTGTGGAGATGTAAATCAGCAAATGGAGGGAGACAAAACAACTGTCCTCCCACTGCTCCACGAACTCCTCAAAAAAGAGGAGGATTTAGTTTTGAAAGAGAGTGAGCAGAACACTCCTCTGGCCTCTTTTATAAAAACAAAGTGTGAAATAAGGGGAGATGGTGTCCCTTTCAGAGTTTAGTTTTTTTTGTGTAGTGATGGTGGAGGTGGTGGTGAGGGTGGTGGTAGAGGTGGTGGTGGTGGAGGTGCTGGTGGTGGGGAGGTGGTGGTGGTGGGTGTGTTGGTGTGAGAAGGAACTTATTCAGTCAGTCTGTCTCATTCTTGGGAAAGTTTGTAGCATCTTCTCTATTGCCTGGCACCAGGAGTGGGTCTCTGGGAAGAAGGACAATGGCTGAGGGGTTGATAGGTCATTGGAGCATGGTCCTCCTTGGCTGCAGACAGAGACACGCTCTGGGCCTCTCCTAATCCCATCGCTACGTTACCGCC
The DNA here is from genome assembly GCF_002910315.2 of Salvelinus sp. IW2-2015. NCBI lineage: Eukaryota > Metazoa > Chordata > Actinopteri > Salmoniformes > Salmonidae > Salvelinus > Salvelinus sp. IW2-2015. Next base: position 22,965,258 of record NC_036855.1, on the reverse strand, counting down.
AGGCATCCCAGGGGTTGAAAGGACACTGCGGAGAAGCAAGGCGGGAAAGCGTCCAGCAGCAGAGGAATTTAGCATGTCCCAGTTTAGGACATGGAAATGGCAAGTGGATTACAGACTACATCTGATAGACATAGTAGTGTTGACATTGTGGCTGAGGAACGTTGAGTTTCGCAGATTGTGATGGCTGCAGTCAGAGTTGTAGAGCTAAAACAGTGAGAATCCAATGAAGACACAGTGTAACACATTAGAGACGGAACAAACACATGCTCTACTTGATCCACAGAGATAATCTGTAGCCATAAATATGCCACAACTAATGGTTGTGCAGCTCTCACACTGGGGATGGGGAGGATGGAATTCCACCCAACATCCGAGGGGGGATGACAAATTGCTTGTACATGTATGACTCTGCTGGTTGAGGGCATGAATGGGCTTGAGGGAGGCCCGGGAACGGTTGTAGAGTCATACATAGTATCTGTCTGTCTATCTCCACATCCTTAACTGTGAGAATTAATAAATGTGATGATGTCTTTGGCTGTGGGGCATGGTCAGCTATGAGTGTGTGTGTGTCCGTGCATGTGAGTGTGTGTGTATGTGTGTGTGTATGTAAGGAGGGTCTCGATGAGTCCACTTATAACCGTTGCGTAAATGTAATAATAAATATCTGCGTGCACCATTTCTGAAAAGACTGGGCATGCACAACAATATTAGGATTTATAAACTATGCGCACGACATACACACGTTTCTCATTCTAAATCAGATGTGTTGTGAAACTGTGTGCACCTGAACGGGCATTATAACTTATAGAATTTATTCTGCAATGATCATGGAAACGAAATAAATAATAGGAAATAGATGCCTATTTCAAATAATTTTAGAATGCGAAGATAACAGCAAATGATTGCATCTTGTTATTATATTTAGCTACCTGTTTTTGTTGTTGTTATGAATATGAGTGTCACCATATATTCCTGCACAAGGCTACTACCAGGCTACTTTTGCCTTCTTGCAATGCAATACTTCAACCACTAGAAACTGTGCATATGCATGGTCTAAAATAGGGCTCTCCAACTGTAATCCAGCACACCTGATTCTAATAATCAGCTGGTTGATAAACTGAATCAGTAAGTTACAACTGGGGCTGGAGTGAAAACCTAAAGGAGGGTAGCTCTCCGGGAACAGGGTTGGAGAGCCCTGGTCTAAAGTTTGCGGGAGGATAAGCACATTCTCACGTCAAGTTCAGTTTTGATAAATTCCAACTTTTGAGTGAAAACTGGCACAGGCATGTTTTGGGGCATATTTTGTGCATACGCAACGTTTCTAACGAGGCCCCAGGGGAGCTGTGTGATGGAGCGGCCGGTGCGGTGTGGTGTGGTGAGTCAGTGTGAGTGAGCAGTGAGGCAGGTGGTGGCAAGATAATAGAGACAACCTGGTCTCAGAGCATTTCCTATTATTCTATATGTAAATCTGAGACACTCCATTTAGTATGATATGCTACGTTTGTTATGGTTACATAAGACGGATGGTTACTTAAGACAAAAACGAAACTAGGATGGTTGAGCGTATAACGCAAACGTCTAGCAACTCAAAGGTTTTGAGTTTGAATCTCATCACGGACAATTTTAGCTAATTAGCAACTTTTCAACTACTTACTACTTTTGAGCTACTTTGCAACTACTTAGCATGTTAGCTAATCCTTCCCCTAACCCTAACCTTAACCCTTTAACCTAACTCCTGAACTTAACCCTAACCTTAACCCCTAACCCTAGCTAACATTAGCAAGCTAGCTGACGTTAGCCACCAAGCTAGAATTCGTAATAGTCATACATTTAACAAATTCGTAACATATTGTACGTTTTGACAATTAGTAACATAAATAACGAATTGTAATTCATAACATTTCATATGAAAAGGGTGATGGACATCCACAAATGAATGCATACCATATGAAACATAACATATCATATGAAATATTAAAGGCTCTGAGACCAGTTTGAAGGAGAGGGAGGCCCAGGGGACGTCTGGCTGCTGGGAGGGAGATTGATCTGTCAAAAGCTGGCAGACAGGTCCGTGAAGGAGCTATATGGTGCCTAACCTACACACAGAAAACATCATCATTGACTGGCTCTACCTAAAAGTCTGCATAGGTCCACATGGATGCATTACTGTGTACAGTTGTGTATGAAGCATCTGATTTAATATGTTAGTGGATCAGATACCTTCCGTTCACATACTCATTATTGGCATGCTGATTGGTCACATGTTTATATGCTACCAGATTCAGGTAATCATCATAAACAGCTTGACCATGAGACATTATACTGAGAACCAATTTACTGTTGGCATGCAGGAATGTTTTGAGTGAAAAAACAGTGAAGCACAAAACCACCTGCGGAAATTACTATTAGATAATGAACTGAACTCACCTCCAATGTGAGTCAAAAGGCCCGAGGATCTTCTCAACTTGGCAATGTCTATACCACATTTAAGTGGCAACAATTACTCGCATAGAAATACTGTTGATGAGTAATGGAGACTGTCACGAAATAGGGCCCAGTTCACCTCGTTACAATGTACAGTATACAATAGCTTTAAAGAAGAACGCTTTAGTCAACACTCTTTTCTAAACGGTTAAAACTCTTTATGGTCCAGAATATCGTTTTGTGTTATTGATTTTGTTTCTTTACAACCAAACATTTATGAGGAGAAGTTAAGTGTTGACTTCAGCCATTGATCATTACGACTGACCGTTATTTGACCATTTAATGTCTCGCGCACTCCCAGGAAAGACCCAGGAAAGACCCAGGGAAGACCCAGGAAAGACCCAGGAAAGACCCAGGAAAGACCCAGGGAAGACCCAGGGAAGACCCAGGAAAGACCCAGGAAAGACCCAGGGAAGGAGGCTTTTGTGTCTTTCATTATTGTTCGCTGTGGGTATCTGTGTGTTTCCTAGTGGTGTGTTAGGCTGTTCAGGGACAGGGGCAGTGGGGCTGGTCGTGATGAACTGAGTGAGAGAGTGTGTATGTTCTGTGGGAGAGAAGCACACAGAGAGATATGTCTGAGGTATCGGAGGAAGAGGAGCAGCAACACCATGGCGCTGAGGAGTCATGAAAAAGTATATTTGTGTCAGAGCTTTGAAAAGCCGTCCATTTAGAGTGGCCTGCCTATTAACTGAACAAAGGAAAGGCTCTGTCTCAGAAATCCCTTGCCAAGACTATTTAGTGTGTATACTGTATCAGGAACAAACAGGATCTTCTCTTTGTACCAGTGTCTGTCTGTACCCACTCACCTCTCCTCCCCTCTGTGTTCACARCTGTCTTTTCTTTTCTCTGTCCTGACTCTGGCCCAAGTTTCTCCCTCTTTCTCCCCCTTCTCGCTTTCTCCCTGGTGCGCTCTCCATTCTACCTTTCATCTCTCTGAAGGCCTAAGACTCCCTTTAGCAGGATGGACAGGGCTGGTGGTGGTGTCCCCTGTGGTGGTGGTGTCCCCCCTCACTCCTACAGAACTGTTTGTACACCCTGTTCCTTCCCCAACTAACCAACAGCACCCTGAAGCTGGTCCTTTCCTCTTTTAGTCAGCTCAACATGACCCAAGACTGTCCAGACTCTACACTCCATGCTTGTAGCGATAAATGACAAGTGCGTTGTCATTTTCTTGACACAAACGTGTTGTCGTTGAGGAGCCAGAGGACATGGCTGGTTGTTTGGTCACAGCTGTGGCAGTGTGTTGTGAAGCATCTCTGACATGTTTGTTGACCACAGGGCACTTCAGCGATGTCTCAGATTGTTTACTTGGGTTTATGTGTGTAGCAAGGAACCCACTTCTCAATAACTGTTTTATGGAGGAAGTCACCTCATGTTGTGGGCATGTTGAGTATGTCAGAACACATCTCGTCACAGGACCGGGTGTGCAGGGCAGGCAGGCAGGGGATAGAAACAGGGATCTGCTCTAATTTTGACCCAGGAAACTCAACAAGTTCACCATGTGGCTGCCGTTGGCAACCGCCACTTATGTGACATATGGAACTTAGCTGGGTGGGATTGTGGCTTGGTGGTTTGTTTGTGTGGAACCCATTCATTGGGAGAGGTGACTTTGGAGTTGCATGTGCTCATAGTGTTGTGCCACACCTTGACACAGGTTTTGACACAAACCCGTCCAGCAACCCGTGACACACATACACACACACACAGACACAGTAGTTGGTTTTTCCCATCCTGATAGGGCTGGTAACAGTGGAGCTCAGAGTGGAGTTGACTTATGGACACCTGCTATGGTACAGCACCCATGTCAGCAAATTAGCGTTTACTACTGGCTCATGTATGTTAATGTCATTCTTTAAGATAGCCTGTAAAGTTTTAAACATGTTCTTATATGTTTTTAATATATTTTTTAGTTGCTTTGTATCGCATACCTAATATGAACAAAACATGCAGTCAAAAGCGACACCACAGGAACGTCAGTTGAGTGTGTGTGTGTGTGTGTGTGTG
>NC_036855.1:22929153-22960749 GCF_002910315.2 Salvelinus sp. IW2-2015 | reverse complement strand
GTGTGTGTGTGTGTGTGTGTGTGTGTGTGTGTGTGTGAGTGTGAACGTCAAAGTGACTAGTGATATTTGCATCTGCCCATGGTCTCCGTTGCCGACGCTGCCATATGGACTCAGCTGTGACTAATTAGTGGTGGCGGCAGGGAGGAGAGGCAGACGATCCTCCTCCTAATATGTGGCTGATCCGGACGCTGGAAGAGTGGAGGCTCAAGAGGACTGACTGCCTGTCTCTCTCTGCCTGCCTTCCTGCCTTCCTGCCTTCCTGCCTGCCTGCCTGCCTGCCTGCATGATCATGCCTGCACAGTATGTATGTATGTCCATTTGTCTGCCTGTGTCTCTAAACTGTACCAATGATCCTCTCATTCCTACACTACCTGTGAAAGTAGCATACTGAACATTGACTTGGATCAAGATAAACCCATACCCTTTGACAACAGGCTGTAAAGGTACAGTATACAAGGAACTAAATGTGTGCTGACCGTCTAGAACCAGGGGTATTCCACCACCACCTGCCCAAGTCATAAATATTTGAGTGTTCTTTATTTTTTTCCTTTAATGCCTCAGAGGCAGCCTACAGTCAGGAAATAATCATCATTATCTGGTGCCATGAGTGGTGAAGACGATCAATAGCATGGGGTCTGATTGACACGCCAATATTTAAAAAGCCCCTTTGAACACTTCCTCAGCGGTGACAATTTTCACGAATGTTGATCGTTATTTTTCGCCATTGATTATTTGCTTCTAGACTGTGATCGCAGTTGTTCTGGCGTTGCTCAGAACAAAGTCCATGTTTTTCAGAGACTAGCCTTGCTATAGGCCTGATGGGGGAGGTACAACCAAATAACCTCCCCCACTCCCACAAACAAGTTTATGTAGTGATCTGTCTGTCTGGCACAGAACTAATCAGTTCAGGTGAGTGCAGACAAGTAAATAAAGATCAGTCCAGCAAATGCTGTCTTACAAATGTTTCGTAGGCTAAGCATTTCAGGATGAAGAGGAGATGTTTCGTATTGCAGTTATACAAATGCTCTGATGGTGAACAGACTATGAAAGTGTGGCCCATTTATTAAAAGCTAGGTTTCCATTCCTCTCTGACAAGACGTGGACATGGAGAGGGTTAAGTTCTATACTGTATAATACACTGTCAGGAAATGTCACAACCTGCACAGAATAATCCGTGCAGCCTCTCCCCAATAACCCTCTCCTTCTCTCCAACCCCATTCAAAGTCCACTGCTCCCATCCATCCACCCATCCACCCATCCCTCCTGTAGTAAACCTGAGATGGGGGAAGGGGTGGAGAGCATAGGAAGGAAGAGGAATAAACCAGGGAGGAAAGAGTGGGTGAGAGAGAGTCCTCCTCCAGAGTAAAGGTATAAGAACCTGATTTGCACTTATGTGGTTTGTACTTCTTCCAGCTGTCCTTTATGCTCATAGATTTTCCAGATGATGTTAGGGAAGGAATCAATGGGACACAGTCAGTACCAGGAATGCCAGTCCATTGGTGGAAAGCTGCAGTTAGATAGTATTGGGAAATAGATTTTCTCCAGTCCCCCTGCATCCCCCTCCCCGCCCTCCTTTTCAATACATGCTGCAATTACTTCACAAGCCAAGGAGAAAGATGGAGGAACACTTGGCAGAGAAGAAAATGTGAGATTAGCAATGAGTGCTTGTGTGAGTTTGTGTGTGTGTGTGTGTGTGCATGAGTTTGTGCTCCGTCGTAATGTTTTTGTGTAGGCGCACAGATGTAGGGTCTTAATTAGATCACTCTTTTGTTGCTACGAATTTTCCTGCACAGCAGGAAATGCAAACTTCTAGTGTATCCAAGGTTTAAAAAGGCTACTAAAGTTAGTAATTTCCACTTTAACGTCAGACTTGATTTGCCCTAACAAAAAATATATCAACCTGTACAATTTCTTTGACATTTATTATAATCCACATAATAATTCACATTTCCTGTTGCTGCAGGTGTCACACCCTGATCTGTTTCACCTGTCCTTGTGCTTGTCTCCACCCCCATCCAGGTGTCGCTTATCCCCGGTGTATTTATCCCTGTGTTTCCTGTCTCTCTGTGCCAGTTCGTCTTGTTTTGCCAAGTCAACCAGCGTTTTTTTCTAGCTTCTTTTTCCCAGTCTCTTTTTTTTCCTAGCCCTCCTGATTTTGACCCTTGCCTGTCCTGACGACGAATCCGCCTGCTTGACCACTCTGCCTGTTCTGACCTCGAGCCTGCCTATCCCCTGGTACTGTTTGGACTCGGACCTGATTACTAAACCCCTGCCTGTCCTGACATCAAACCTGCCTATCGCCTGGTACTGTTTGGACTCTGACCTGGTTTATGAACTCTCGCCTGTCCCCGATCTGCCTTTTGCCTACCCCTTTTGTTATAATAAATATTGGAGCTCAACCATCTGCCTCCTGTGTCTGCATTTGGCTCTCGCCTTGTGCCCTTATAGCAGGATTATTTTCATGCTGTAGCAAACTGTCTCAAATTAAGATCCTACATCTGTATGTCTTTTCACTTCAGTGTCAGATTGTTCAAATGGGGATGTCTCAGTCTTTGAAATGAGTAGGACCAGTTACTTTGTAATTTTGATTTTGATTGCTCACTCAACATCTGCATGCATTACACAAATGGACACATTCAGAACCTTTTTCTTTAACATTACACACACACACACACACACACACACACACACACACACACACACACACACACACACACAACACACACACACACACACACACACACACACACACACACACACACACACACACACACACACACACACACACACACACACACACACTGTACCAATTCTAGCATATTTTATCCCCTCAGGAATCTGGAGAAAGGTGTCAGGTCTGTCTCTGTACTCTATCTTTGCACAAGCTCCCTTGGAGATGAGTCTCTCTCTCTCCCTCTCTCTGCAGCTCCAGGCCTCTATCTTCCCCTGTCTCCCCCACTAACTCTCCCAGCCCTTCTTCCTTCTCGCTTGCTTCACTCTGCAGCAATAAATTATACACTAACTCAATGTACATCTCTTTGTTCTCCCCGCCAGATAATTCAATTCATTTTAGCCAGTCTCTGCATTCCCAATGATGAATGCATCGACTATGCAATTAAACAGGCCTATGCATTAAAGCGCTCCTACTGCACTCTTGCACCCATGGCGGCAGGTAGCCTAGCCGTTAGAGACGCAAGCCAGCAACCGGAGTGTTGCCAGTTCGAATCCTGGGTCCAATAGCAAAAATCTGTCGGGAAGTGAGCTGGCAACCGAAGGGTTTGTTGGTATCAAATCCTGGCTGCCATTGTGCCCTTGCACAAGGCACTTAACCCCCCACAACAACAGGTGCCCAGTGTGGCAGCCCTCTCTGTCACGGCTGTTGAAGGAGGAGGACCAAGGTGCAGCGTGGTGAGCGTACATTTTCTTTTTTATTTGAAATGACGCCGACAAAACAATAAACAATACGAAACGAACCGTGAAGCTAAAGGTTAAGTGCCACAAACAAAGTCAACTTCCCACAAACACAGGTGGGAAAAGGGCAGCCTAAGTATGGTTCTCAATCAGAGACAACGATAGACAGCTGTCCCTAATTGAGAACCATACCCGGCCAAAACATAGAACTACAGAACATAGAACATAGAATACCCACCCCAACTCACGCCCTGACCAGACCAAAATAGAGACATAAAAAGGATCTCTAAGGTCAGGGCGTGACACTCTCCAAAATCGGTGTATTTAAATGTAGGTGTTTTTCGGAGGGGTTGGGTGTGAAACTAAAATTTTGGTCGGATCTTGTTTGCAATTGACATATACAACCATAACATGAAGGCACACAGGAATGTCATTGACAAATATGACGATGGGACATCAATATACCTCGCCTGAACCACATTCAATTTATCAACAAACCTTCTGAATATTGTAATAGCCTACATTACGGGCTTTTCCTTGCTTACAGCTCTTTCAGCGTTCAGTGAACAGGTAAGAGAATATAGAGTATAAATATGTATTCTATAACCATGCTACTATAATGCACTATTTCGATCCTGGTTCCTGGTTGCACACCTGACGTACTGCTATCAGTCAGTCAGTCAGTCAGCCAGTGGTCAGTCAGCCAGCCAGTCAGTCAGTCAGTCAGTCAGTCAGCCAGTGGTCAGTCAGCCAGCCAGTCAGTCAGTCAGTCAGTCAGTCAGCCAGTGGTCAGTCAGTCAGTCAGTCAGTCAGTCAGCCAGTCAGTCAGCCAGTGGTCAGTCAGTCAGTCAGTCAGTCAGTCAGCCAGTCAGTCAGTCAGTCAGTCAGCCAGTCAGTCAGCCAGTGGTCAGGACAGATGAAATGGTCTGTGTTCGGTTGGTTCTCTTTGAGGGTTGGACCTTTAACCAGGTGTACTGTACTAGATCAGACTAGATTAGGTCTTAACAGTATTATTAGTAGTATTAACAGTATTATTACTACTAATTAGGGAACCCACTTATAGTGCTATGCAGAGATACTTATCAAAGCCAAGGACAAGGTTGAGAGGAGGAGATACAAGTAGAATGAAAAAGGAAGAGAGTGGCCAAAGGTCTGGGCATCTCCATTTCCTCCTTTTAGAAGAAAGAGAGATTTACACTGGCACCCGAGCAGCTCATTGTCCCTGCTACGAGCACCCACTTTAAATGCTGGAGGATTGTGGGAAGGCACTGGGTGATTAATGGGGCGTGTGTAAACAAAGCCCTTGAAACAAAAGCCAGAGTGTAAAAAATAGAGATAAGGCTAGACTCCAGTCAAGTTTGGCATCATCCCTCTTTCACTAACGACCTCTACTGTCGCCTGGTGATGGTGGGGGCAGTGCGGATGACGGGAGGAACGTGGAATAGAAAGAAAGAGAGAAAAAGAGACCCTGACATGCACATTCATTCTTTAAATGAAAAGAGATAATTGTGAGAGGAACCGACCTGTCTTCATTCTTAGAATAAATAAAAAAGTATGCCCTGCCTGAAATATGGACAATGCCATTACTGATTTAATTTAAATAGACGACTTGTTATTGTGCCCTGTGGTGGCTTGCTGTGAATGCTAAAATGGCTGACGTGAGTTAAAGCATGGGGAGGGGGAGAGATAGACCCAACCTGTTTTGGTAGAAAAAAAGAAACACATGCAAAATAGTCCATGTAAAGAAACCTGACTTGAAACAGTACTCCTATTCCACATACTGTACATGGCACAATGCTGTACAAATCAGAAACCCTGTCAGATCTCAGGTTTATCACAATGAATAACACAATAATCTGTGTGTAATATTGAAATTATTGATCTCACATTGTCACATAAGCAAACAATGTCTTTAAGACACACAGGGCATGTGCCTAAAAGGTAAGGGCTGTTAGATATGATTGTGCCACATACAGTACATAGATTTTTCCTATTCAAGTATTTGGGCAGGTTCAAAATGATCTCTACTCTTTACAGAGTAGAGATCAGTTCGAGCTACTACTTTTAAAAATCTTCTAATTTTAAGAATTAATCTCTCCAGAAATAAGTCTCTCACTGTTGCCACTTGTTATAGACCCTCCTCAGCTCCCAGCTGTGCCCTGGACACCATATGTGAATTAATTGCCCTCATCTATCGCCAGAGTTTGTACTGTTAGGTGACCTAAACTGGGATATGCTTAACACCCCGGCCGTCCTACAATCTAAGCTAGATGCCGTCAATCTCACACAAATTATCAAGGAACCTACCAGGTACAACCCCAAATCTGTAAACATGGGCACCCTCATAGATGTCATCCTGACCAACTTGCCCTCTAAATACACCTCTGCTGTTTTCAACCAGGATCTCAGCGATCACTGCCTCATTGCCTGCGTCCGTTATGGGTCCGCGGTCAAATGACCACCCCTCATCACTGTCAAACGCTCGCTAAAACACTTCTGCGAGCAAGCCTTACTAATCGCCCTGGCCGGGGTATCCTGGAAGGATATTGACCTCATCCCGTCAGTCGAGGATGCCTGGTTTTTCTTCAAAAGTGCCTTCCTCACCATCTTAAATAAGCATGCCCCTTTCAAAAAATGTAGAACTAAGAACAGATATAGCCCTGGGTTTACTCCAGACTTGACTGCCCTTGACCAGTACAAAAACAACCTGTGGCGCACTGCACTAGCTTCAAATAGTCCCTGCAATATGCAACTTTTCAGGGAAGTCAGGAACCAATATACACAGTCAGTTAGGAAAGCAAATGCAAGCTTTTTCAAACAGAAATTTGCATCCTGCAGCACTAATTCCAAAACGTTTTGGGACACTGTAAAGTCCATGGAGAATAAGAGCACCTCCTCCCAGCTGCCCACTGCACTGAGGCTAGGAAACATTGTCACCACCAATAAATCCACGATAATCGAGAATTTCAATAAGCATTTCTCTACGGCTGGCCACGCTTTCCACCTGGCTACCCCAACCCCGGCCAACAGCTCTGCACCCCCGCAGCAACTGGCCCAAGCCCCCCCCCCCCCCCCCCCTCCCCCGCCTTCCCTTCACCCAAATCCAGACAGCTGAGTCCTGAAGGAGCTGACAAAAATCTGGATCCCTACAAATCAGCTGGGCTAGACAATCTGGACCCTCTCTTCCTAAAATTATCCGCCGCCATTGTCGCAACCCCTATTACTAGTCTGTTCAACCTCTCTTTTGTACCGTCTGAGATTCCTAAAGATTGGAAAGCGGCCGCGGTCATCCCCCTCTTCAAATGGGGAGACACTCTTGACCCAAACTGTTACAGATCTATATCCATCTTGCCCTGCCTTTCTAAAGTCTTCGAAAGCCAAATGAACAAACAGATTACCGACCATTTCGAATCCCACCATACCTTCTCCGCTATGCAATCTGGTTTCCGAGCTGGTCACGGGTGCACCTAAGTCACGCTCAAGGTCCTAAACGATATCATAACCACCATCGATAAAAGACAGTACTGTCCAGCCGTCTTCATGGACCTGGTCAAGGCTTTCGAATCTGTCAATCACCGTATTCTTATCGGCAGACTCAACAGCCTTGGTTTCTCTAATGACTGCCTCGCCTGGTTCACTAACTACTTCTCAGATACAGTTCAGTGTATCAAATTGGAGGGCCTGTTGTCCGGACCTCTGGCAGTCTCTATGGGGGTGCTACAGGGTTCAATTCTGTATATATCAATGATGTCGCTCTTGCTGCGGGTGATTCTTTGATCCACCTCTACGCAGACGACACCATTCTGTATACATATGGCCCTTCTTTGGACACTGTGTTAATGAACCTCCAAACAAGCTTCAATGCCATATAACACTACTTCTGTGGCCTTCAACTGCTCTTAAACGCTAGTAAAACTAAATGCATGCTCTTCAACCGATCGCTGCCCGCACCCAACCGCCCGCCTAGCATCCCTCTCTGGACGGTTCTGACTTAGAATATGTGGACAACTATAAATACCTAGGTGTCTGGCTAGACTGTAAACTCTCCTTTCAGACTCATATTAAGCATCTCCAATCCAAAATTAAATCTAGAATCGGCTTCCTATTTCGCAACAAAGCCTCCTTCACTCATGCTGCCAAACATACCCCCGTAAAACTGACTATCTATCCTGCCGATCCTTGACTTCGGCGATGTCATTTACAAATTAGCCTCCAACACTCTCAATACTCAGCAAATTGGATGTAGTCTATCACAGTGCCATCTGTTTTGTCACCAAAGCCCCATATACTACCCACCATTGCGACCTGTATGCTCTCGTTGGCTGGTCCTCGCTACATATTCGTCGCCAAATCCACTGGCTCCAGGTCATCTATACGTTTTTGCTAGGTGAAGCTCCACCTTATCTCAGCTAACTGATCACGATAACAACACCCACCCGTAGCACGCGCTCCAGCAGGTATATTTCACTGGTCATCCTTAAAGCCAACACCTCCTTTGGCCACCTTTCCTTCCAGTTCTCTGCTGCCAATGACTGGAACGAATTGCAAAAATCCTTGAAGTTGGAGACTTATATCTCCCTCATTAACTTCAAGCATCGGCTGTCAGAGCAGCTTACCGATCGCTGCAGCTGTACACAGCCCATCTGTAATTAGCCCATCCAACCAACTACCTACCGCATCCCCATATTTTTTTTATTATCATTTTTTCCCCTGCTCTTTTGCACACCAGTTTTTCTACTTGCACATCCTCATCTGCACATCTATCACGCCAGTGTTAATGGCTAAATTGTAATTATTTAGCCACTATGGCCTATTTATTGCCTTACCTCCTTACTTCATTTGCACACACTGTATACATATTTTCTATTGTGTTATTGACTGTACGTTTGTTTATCCCATGTGTAACTCTGTGTTGTTGTTTTTGTCGCACTGCTTTATCTTGGCCAGGTCGCAGCTGTAAATGAGAACTTGTTCCCAACTGGCCTACCTGGTAAAATAAAGGTAAAAAAAAAAAAAAGAGTACACTTCCTGTTCTTGCTTCTTTTGACAACTGCTTCCTGTGTGGATGTGTGGCTCCTTCCTCTGGATGGGTTGATCCTCTGGAAGATCAGGGCTATCGTCCCTGTTTCTGTATTAGCCAGTTAGTAGTGTTCACGCTGTACACTCATATGCCACCATGCTTCCTGTGACGAGAGGTGTCTTGTGTCATAGGGTGATTGAAGCTGAAGCACAGGTAGGTAGTCATCGTATTCTACCTAGCTCTTAAAGCCTCTCCTAATTCATATGACCTATTTTCAAGAGGGTGCAAAAGTTGAGACTGATCTTTCAGTGAGTATAGGAATTTCGTGAGACAGCCTTGTTCTCTCCCATTTTATTATGAAGAGTGGTCTGTGTGTCAACCTGTGGTGCTATAGCTTGGTGTTTACATAATGACATAATTGAGGAGATAGCTCCTATGTCCTCCCTCTCAAATACTTTAGATAGTGCCTAGTTCCACTCCCCCTGGTCCATACAATCCACTATCAGTGGGCAGTGTGTCTCAGCAGCTAAATCATCGGGAACGCATCACATCATGGCTAATCCCCAGGAAGGTCTCGGGAACTAACAGGTCAGATTGAGGGGAAGAATTCTGGGTCAAAAAAAGGAGATTGAAATGAAGAGGTTGAGCGGCTCAGGCTTAAGATCTATAGCCAGCCAGCTACCTTTCTTGTTGACTGAACACTGTAATGTTAGTTGCATGGATCTTGCCATCTCCATCTCTCATTCCTCTGGCGTGCTCATGTCAAGCCTGGCAGGTTCACAGCCAGGTCAAGGAGAACCGAGAGCAGAGCAGCCATCTTATTACTACCTACAGCAATACAAAATGGGTTTGTTGGGAGAGCACATTAAACATCCATCCTAGCTCTGGGGACAGTGTTTTGATCAACACATCACGATGCACCTCTAATATGTCTGCATTACATCACATTAACCATGCAGCAGTACTGGCAGACTCTGGCCCCTGTTCCATCGGCCCTGTATGTCTCTGAGGTTAATGCAGGAAACCACTAGAATTTAGATTGTTTGGGTTACAGTATATGACAATATAGTATCATGAGTATATCAGTACTGCAATGGTTAATAGTCTAGAAATATCAGTTCTGTTCCCAAAAGGTACAATATTGTTAATCTTCTATAAGCTTTTCATATGAGCTTTTTCTTCTATAAGCTTTTCATATCTTATGAAACAGGTTTATGTTGTTGTGTGTATGTGTATTACCAGTGAGCTTCAGTGGAACAAGCAGTCAGTCCAGCCAACTACTTTTCCCATTGACTGCACAGTGTTTCCCGTCTCTTAGCAACAGAACAAGTGTCTGTGGCCGGCTGTTACCTTTCCTGGGCCTGTGATTTTTCCTGTTTGGAGTGAGGCGACTTTCATGTGTGATGCGTCTGAGAGATCCCTTCCTCCCCCCTCCTTCCTCCTGCTACCCGYCCCCGGAGCTATCGGGGTGTGGCGGAGTGGAGTGGCCCTGCTGTCGGAAAGCATTGGTTCTGATTCCTGTTCTATCTCCCCAACGGCAATGGTTCTTTGAAATAGGGAAGACTTAAAAGAGCATGATCACAGTGACTGCTCACTGACTCTGCTATAACAAGAGGAAGTTCTGGGAGACCCAATGAGAGGGAGGGGAGGGGAGAGATATTGGTAGAGAGGGAGGAAAAGAGAAGAAAAAGGATAGAGACACATTTGAGAAGAGAAGCTAAGAGATGAGACGAGCAGAAAGAGAGGGTTAGTATCCACATCTCTGCACTTAAATAAGTATGAACTCATCTAGGCTGTATCAACCTATGGATGTATGGCCTGGCCCGTATTGCAGAAAGGAAGGTGTGGTGAGGAGAGGCAGAACTCTCCATGGCAGCGGACATTTTCAACACTTCATTCAATCACACCAAAGAGGCACTTCAATAATTCATCACTCAGTCTCCGCACAGCCCCTCTCTGCAGCAGGGTAAGAGTTTTCAACAACCTTTAAACCCCGCACAAACGCACGCACGCACGCAGGCACGCAGGCACGCACGCACGCACGCAGGCACGCAGGCACGCAGGCACGCACGCACGCACGCACGCACGCACGCACACACACACACACACTAACCATCCTGCTGGAAGGAGCAGAGCAAGATACATAATTTGCCCAGGCTAAAATCACACTCAAGACTGGAGGTTAGATTCTATCAGATCCATGCTAGCCGACATCCGCAAAGTGGTTGTTTTGGCAGTGTCTGTTTTTTTTAGAGCTGTCAAATCCCCAAGCAGTTCCTTGCATTACCTTATTGTGGACACTGCCATTGAATGCAACAAAACCACACCCAAACTTTAACTGAAGATGGAGCGGCAGGTATCCTAGTGGTTAGAGTGTTGGACTAGTAACCCGAAAGGTTGCAAGATCAAATCCCCGAGCTGACAAGGTAAAAATCTGTTATTCTACCCCTGAACAAGGCAGTTAACCCACTGTTCCTAGGCTGTCATTGAAAATAAGAATTTGTTCTTAACTGACCTAGTTAAAAAAAGTTGACTGATGCAAAAAGGGCATCTTACTTGGTCCATTCTTGCAGACAGCATCTCAGAGGTGACCTCTTTTATGCATGAATAAGGACTAATTGCTGATGGAACAATTGTGCTATGTTTTGGACACATGAAGAAGAGGTTCACATTAATGAGAGTAATTTGCATCAACTGTGACCAAATGTTTTAATTTCGGTGGACGTTTTTCACTCAACTGACTGGCATCTTTTGTAGAGAGTTGTGTTTACTGTTTTGCTTAGCATTTGTGTTGTGTGTGAGAGCAATGAGAAATGACTTACAGTTTTACACAAAATAATACTGTTGTGCTCATTAGGTTATGATGGAGATCAAGTGGACCCCAGTGTTTTAGCAATCGAGAAAAACTGTAACATGAAAATATAAGCCTGTCATTATTTCTTTCATTGATAAAGCCTACACTTTCAATCGCTGTTTTGAACTTCTAACGTGGTAGGGATAATAGGAAGGGAGTGGTTTTTGACACACGAGTAGCCGCTCACCAATTTGTCAGCTCATACCGCAGTTACACCTCCAACACCGCCAAAGCATCTGCTATGCGGATGTCGGCCAACGCGGGTTAATGCTCGATCTGATTGAATCGAGGCCTAAGAGTAAGAGGGGGAGAGCCCTGGTGGAGTGGTGCCATGAAAATAACCTCTCCCTCAACGCCAACAAAACTAAGGAGCTGATCGTGGATTATAGGAGACAGCAGAGAGAGAACGCCCTCATCCACATCGACGGGGCCACAGTGGAGAGGGTCAAAAGCTTTAAGTTCCTTGGCGTGCATATCATTGACAACCTGAAATGGTCCCTTCACACAGACAGAGTGGTGAAGAACGTGCAACAGCGCCTCGTCAACCTCAGGCTGAAGAAATTTGTCTTGGCCCATAAGACCCTCACAAGCTTCTACAAATGCACCATCGAGAGCGTCCTTATTGGGCTGTATCACCGCCTGGTACAGCAATTGCATCGTCCGCAGCCGCAGAGCTCTCCAGAGGTTGGTGGCACACTGCTTGCCCTCCAGGACATCTACAGCACCCAGTGTCACAGAAAGGCCAAGAAGATCATCAAGAACCTCAGCCACCCGAGCCACGGCCTGTTCACCCCGCTAACATCTAGAAGGAGGAGACAGTGTTGGTGCATCAAAGCTGGGACAGAGAGACTGAGAAACAGCCTCTATCTCCAGGCCATCTGTCTGTTTAACAGTCACTGCTGGCCGGCCTCCAGTACCTTGGCCCAGTACTCTACCCTGCACCTTAGAGACTGCTGCCCTATGTACATAGAGTCATTGAACACTGGTCTCTTTAATAATGTTACATACTGTTTAATCCACTTTATGTACAGTATATACTGCATTCTAGTCATGGCTCACCCTATATAACTTATTTTGATATTTTTTGGGATTATGCGTGTATTGTTTTTCTTTATTGCTAGGTATTACTGCACTGTTGGATATAGAAACGTAAGCATTTCGTCGCACCTGCGATAACATCTGCAAATCTGTGTACGCGACCAATAAACTTTGATAACGCTAAATATAGCTTCATGTCCAGACCCCGGATCAACCCTAACCCTACCTTTCCTTTCAATAATAAACATTTCAATACCAATCCAATGTGATTGTATCATGATAAAAGTAACCTATACTTCTATATGGTTGAATCGGAGGGATTTATTGATTTTAATGGATGTGTCTATTTAGCAGCCCCGTGCTCAGTCAGTCTGAGAGGCAGGCCTCAGAGCGCTATCTCTCTGGTTTGGAAAGGGCTCTTTTGAGTTTAAGGGCATTGGGCCCTCATCAGTCAAACCAATCTCATATGCCTTTCGTTATAGTGCTCCAGACTGCCACACAGAAACACACACACAACACGTGTGCGCAGACACATGCATGCACTAACACTACACACACAGTAAACGGACACACACAAAATAACATTCTCAGGGATAGAGAAAGCCGAGTCCTCATCAGAGTGTGGTTGTGTGTATGTTTAGTAGGACAGTGGAGGGGTGTCCCTGGCTGAAAAATGGCCAGCAGTTTCATGGGTGCCTAACCAATTGTGCTATTATGCGTTTTACTTTGCGTTATTTGTAACTTATTTTGTACATAATGTTTCTGCCACTGTATCTTACGGGAAAAAAGTGCTTCTGGTTATCAGGACAGCGATCACTCACCTCGGATTAAACAAAGATTTTTTCTTCAACAAGCAGGACGCACAGGATGTACTTTGAAAGAGACGCAGGTACAGAGGACACAGAGCGGGGTGCCTCATAAGGATCTGCAAACAGCGAGTGGGAAAGCTGCCGTTACCGTCAATATTACTTGCCAACGTGCAATCATTGGACAATAAATTAGATGAGGTACGATCATGAATATCCTACCAACGGGACATCAGATACTGTAACATCTTATGTTTCACGGAATCATGGCTGAATGATGACGTGGATATTCAGCTAGCGGGATATACGCTGCAACAGCAAGATAGAACAGCACACTCTGGTAAGACGAGGGGGCGGCGGTCTGTGCATATTTGTAAACAACAGCTGGAGCAATAAATCTAAGGAAGTCTCCAGACTTTGCTCGCCTGAAGTAGAGTATCTTATAATAAACTGTAGACCACACTATTTGTCAAGAGAGTTTTCATCCATACTTTTCGTGGCTGTTTATTTACCACCACAGACAGATGCTGGCACTAAGACTGCACTCAGTCAGCTGTATAAGGAAATAAGCAAACAGGAAACTGCTCACCCAGAGGCAGCGCGCCTAGTGGCCGGGGATTTTAATGCAGGGAAACTTAAATCAGTTTTACCTCATTTCTATCAACATGTTAAATGCGCAACCAGAGGGAAAAAAATTCTAGATCCCTTGTACTCCACACACAGAGTCGCATACAAAGCTTTCCCTCGCCCTCCATTTGGTAAATCTGACCACAATTCTATCCTCCTGATTCCTGCTTACAAGCAAAAAATTAAAGCAGGAAGCACCAGTGACTCGGTCTATAGAAAAGTGGTCAGATGAAGCAGATGCTAAACTACAGGACTGTTTTGCTAGCACAGACTGGAATATGTTCTGGGATTCTTCCAATGGCATTGAGGAGTACATCACATATGTCACTGGCTTTATCAATAAGTGCATCGAGGATGTCGTCCCCACAGTGACTGTACGAACATACCCCACCAGAAGCCATGGATTACAGGCAACATTCGCACTGAGCTAAAGGGCAGAGCTGCCGCTTTCAAGGTGCAGGACTCTAACCCGGAAGCTTATAAGAAATCCTGCTGTGCCCTCAGACGAATCATCAAACAGGCAAAGTGCAAATACAGGGCTAAGATTGAATCATACTACACCGGCTCCGACGCTCATCCTATGTGGCAGGGCATGCAAACCATTACAGACTACAAAGGGAAGAACAGCTGCGAGCTGCCCAGTGACACGAGCCTACCAGACGAGCTAAATCACTTCAATGCTCGCTTCGAGGAAAGCAACACTGAGGCATGCATGAGAGCATCAGCTGTTCTGGACGACTGTGTGATCAGGCTCTCTGTAGCCGACGTGAGTAAGACCTTTAAACAGGTCAACATTCACAAGGCCGCAGGGCCAGACGGATTACCAGGACGTGTGCTCCGGGGATGTGCTGACCAACTGGCAGGTGTCTTCACTGACATTTTCAACATGTCCCTGATTGAGTCTGTAATACCAACATGTTTCAAGCAGACCACCATAGTCCCTGTGCCCAAGAACATGAAGGCAACCTGCCTAAATGACTACAGACCTGTAGCACTCACGTCCGTAGCCATGAAGTGCTTTGAAAGGCTGGTCGTGGCTCACATTAACACCATTATCCCAGAAATCCTAGACCCACTGCAATTTGCATACCGCCCAAACAGATCCACAGATGATGCAATCTCGATTGCACTGCACACTGCCCTTTCCCACCTGGGCAAAAGCAACAACTACGTGAGATTGCTATTCATTGACCATAATTCCATAATTCCCTCAAAGCTCATCACTAAGCTAAGGATTCTGGGACTAAACACCTCCCTCTGCAACTGGATCCTGGACTTCCTGACGGGCCACCCCCAGGTGGTGAGGGTAGGTAACAACACATCTGCCATGCTGATTCTCAACACTGGAGCCCCTCAGGGGTGCATGCTCAGTCCCCTCCTGTACTCCCTGTTCACCCACGACTGCATGGCCAGGCACGACTTCAACACCATCATTAAGTTTGCAGATGACACAACCGTGGTAGGCCTGATCAACGACGAGACAGCCTATAGGGGAGGTCAGAGAATTGGCTGGGTGGTGCCAGAATAATAACCTATCCCTCTACATAATCAAGACAAAGGAGATGATTGTGGACTACAGGAAAAGGAGGACCAAGCACGTCCCCATTCTCATCGACAGGGCTGCAGTGGAGCAGGTTGAGAGCTTCAAGTTCCTTGGTGTCCACATCACTAACAAACTAGAATGGTCCAAACACACCAAGACAGTTGTGAAGAGGGCACGACAAAACCTATTCCCCCTCAGGAGACTGAAAGGATTTGGCATGGGTCCTCAGATCCTCAAAAGGTTCTACAGCTGCAACATCGAGAGCATCCTGACTGGTTGCATCACTGCCTGGTACAGCAACTGCTCAGCCTCCGACCCCAAGGCACTACAGAGGGTAGTGCGTACAGCCCAGTACATCACTGAGGCTAAGCTGCCCGCCATCCAGGACTTCTACACCAGGCTGTGTCAGAGAAAGGCCCTAAAAATTGTCAAAGACCCTAGCCACTCCAGTCATAGAATGTTCTATCTACTACCGCATGGCAAGTGGTACTGGAACGCCAAGTCTAGGACCAAAAGGCTTCTCAACAGTTTTTACCCTCAAGCCTTAAGACTCCTGAACAAGTTATCAAATGGCTATCTGGACTATTTGCATTGTCCCGCCCCCCCCCAACCTCTCTTTTACGCTGATTCTACTCTCTGTTTATCATACATGCATAGTCACTTTAACTATACATTCATGTACATACTACCTCAATTAGCCCAACTGATCGGTGCCCCCGCACATTGGCTACCCGGACTGTCTGCATTGTGTCCTGCCACCCACCACCCGCCAACTCCTCTTTCACACTACTGCTACTCTCTGTTTATCATATATACATAGTCACTTTAACCATACCTACATGTACTGTACATACTACCTCAATTAGCCCGACTAACCGGTGCCTGTATATAGTCTCGCTACTGTATATAGTCTCGCTACTGTATATAGTCTCGCTACTGTATATAGTCTCGCTACTGTATATAGTCTCGCTACTGTATATAGTCTTGCTACTGTATATAGTCTCGCTACTGTATATAGTCTCGCTACTGTATATAGCCTCGCTACTGTTATTTTTCACTGTCTTTTTTTCCTGTTGTTTTTATTTCTTTACTTATCTATTGTTCACCTAATACCTATTTTTTTACATAAAAATCACACTGTTGGTTAGGGCCTGTAAGTAAGCATTTCACTGCAAGGTCTACACCTGTTGTATTCAGCGCACGTGACAAATAAACTTTGATTTGATTTGGTCATAGAGGGTTGTGAGTATCTCTGTCCTCTGATCGTGTCTCACAACTTAACCTCCCTCAACTCTCCAACATTCATCAATGAGTTCAGCACTGAAATCTACACTCAGGCCAAACCAGTCTCAACTTGCCATGTGACTGGATCTGCATGTGTGTGCCATCTCCTCTCCCCCTTCACTGTTCAATGCACTCTCTCCCATTTGCATGTTTGCTAAAATGTTCCTATTCCATTTAGATCACAGATGAATAGTTCAGAATAATACAAGTACATTCAGCTGCAGGTTGGTTTTATCTGGAGTGGATGGTCAGGCGGGGGGACGACGACGACGATATAATTACAAATAGTTAGTTCACTGCAAATTGACCTCAAGAAGTCCAAACAGATAATATATTTGACTAAAACCTCATCATTTCAAATCTTGATTACATTGCGAAAAGATCGCTTATGTCTCTCTGTTATGTGTGGTAATACTTGGGGACACATTTCCTAAATTAAAAACACTTGAGGCTGATTTCCTGGTGCTTTTAAAGTCGTTTATGTCCAACAATGAACATTTTAATACATGTATTTTTTTTGTGCTCAGAAAACTTGGAGGGGGGGATGCAAATACAATCACGATTGCCACCATTTGGGGAACCCTGTGGTAAAGTAATGTTTCTACAGGAGTGTGTTCATTTCTTTGGAATTAAGCAAACTCCCCACCCATCCCTGTACTAGAACATTCATAGACAAGACAGAGGCTTGACCCAAACCAGCTTTTTTCAGATGGCAAAGTGATTTTTTCTCCCTCTTCTCTTTCTCCATTCTCCAGTCAGAAGCCCATTTTTTAACTCTGTCTGCTCTCATTCTTTGTTGTTGAAACAGTTGCTCCTGATTAAGGTTCAGTCAGGAGCTCTGAAAGGGTTGGAGGGGAGAGTATGGAAGCATCAATGCCACAAATAGCTTTTCACTCCTCTTTTTCCCCCTTTTCTCTTTCTCTTCCTCTTATTCTCTACTCTGCTGTTTTCACCCCTCTCCATCTGCAGTCTGACCTCTGCTATTCTTCACTCTGATTCCTGCATTTTCAAAGGCTGCAGGATGTCAGTAATTGGAAGGGATGTGATGARGGGGGGGGGGGGGCTTCTSGGGGCTGAGGGGCCCCCAGCACTGAAGAGGTCAGGGGGAGCCTGTCTCCCTCTGACATACAGGCCTCGACGGCAACACCCAGCACGCCAAAACAGGCCCCAGGCAGGCAGGCAGCTAGCTAAGCAGCAAATCCAGCAGTGGAGGAGCAGTGTCTGTCTGCAGCCGCCCCTCACCAGTCAAGGATTAGTTTAAAGGTCAACTTCCCCTTAGAACCATCTTCTCTGGTTTTAAACGGCCTATGTCACATTGATATGAGTCAGAAACATTAATTCTAGTCTCAAAATTTACTACAAAGTGTAAATAGGACAATTTTGGTCATAAAGTCAGTCTTGTTCAAACTGAGTTTTTGAACTGAGTTCGTCACAACTTACTGGAGGGTTGGGTATGGATTACTTACTTTTGCAAATGACGCCCAATTGCCCAGAGACAACACGTTGTGGTCTGCCCCCAGCTGCCATGTGAACATTTGCATTAAGTCTGCATATGGGTGCAACGCACACACATTTCGCTTGACAAATAAGAGTGAAAATTGTCTTTCATAAAGAAATGTGTCCACACCCAAATATGACTTCCTTATGTCATAAAATACATTTTACCAAGACAAATATGATTATTCATGTTCTGAATCATTCAGTGGGGTCTTTCTCTAACATCATATTCAAAAAGTCGAATTTCCGTAACCCATTACATGCGATAATAACCACTGAGCCCTGTTGACATAGCAGTGCAGGTTTCTCGTAACAACTTTTGAGAAGTTTACATTTTGTGGTCGTCATCTTCAAAGTTGTCCTGTGGGTTGCAGAAAGCTACATTTGTATGACACAAGCTGAATTAAATGAAAAAAGCTTTGAAAATAAAAAGCTTCGTATACGCTCAGTGCTCAGTTGACATTTCAAAGAGATACGCTTGTTTTTGGGATCAATCTTTGAAAAAGAACAATCATTTTTTAAGTAATAGGAAAAGCGTATACTAAATTATGAAAATACTACATGTCATGTCTCAAAATTGTTATCCATCATACCAGGGGCGCAACTTTGGTTTTAGAGGTGGGGGCTTCATATATATATATCCACCAAACTTTACAGTTGGCACTAAGCATTGGGGCAGGTAGCGTTCTCCTGGCATCCGTCAAACCAGATTAGTCCGCTGGACTGCCAGATGGTGAAGCGTGTGATTCATCACTCCAGAGAAAGCGTTTCCACTGATCCAGAGTCCAATGGCGGCGTGCTTTACACCACTCCAGCGGATGTTTGGCATTGCGCATGGTGATCTTAGGCTTGCGTGCAGCTGCTTGGCCATGGAAACCCATTTCATGAAGTGCCCGATGAACAGTTCTTGTGCTGACATTGCTTCCAGAGGCAGTTTGTAACTCGATAATAAGTGTTACAACCCGAGTACAGACAATTTTCTATGCGCTACGCCCTTCAGCACACGGCGGCCCCGTTCTGTGGGCTTGTGTGGCCTACCACTTCGTGGCTAAGTCGTTGTTTCTCCTAGACGTTTCCACTTCACAATAACAGCACATACAGTTGACCGGCACAACTCTAGCAAGACAGAACTTTGACGAACTGACTTGTTGGAAAAGTAGCATTCTATGACAGTGCCACTTTGAAGTCACTGAAAGTCAATTTGAAAGGCTGTCCAATAGGGCTGTGGCGGTCATGACATTTTGTCAGCCGGTAATTGTCAAGCAAATAACTGCCGATCTCACGGTAATTGATCGTTAATTAACATAAATAAATTTAGCATCTACAAGCCACTGATGCAGACCTTTGGAAGATCTACGTTTTAAAAAGTCTAATAAATAAATTGTATATATTCTACACCTTCACAATAAACCTATTATTTATTCTAAAGAAACATGATATGAAGAAAATGTACTGTAGTCTATTTCAGAAGAACAGAATAGCATACTCTGAGTTGTCCTTAAGTTAGGTTCGATCTGGATATGCCATACGGCTGTGGGCTATACTAGTTCATTTAGCAGACAAGATTTTCTAAGAATTCTGTGGGATTATTTTATATTATTTTATAGTATGAAGAATACAATTGAACATAGTTTAATAAAATGGAGAGCATATTTTCAAATTTGAGAGAGGGCGCATATGCGGCTATTCTGTGTTGAGCGGCTAACAAAGAAACAGGTTCACCTATATGCTTAATTTAGAGTTATTTATGCAACTTTAGTTGTTAAACAAACRTTGGGATATGTTTTGATTTTTAATAAACTGTAAGGCTGCATGATGTGACTCCAATGATGATTTCATAAAAGTTGCATGAAAGGTATGCTTTGTTTTTTCCCTAGGGTTTTTCTTAGTTTTGATAGAGAATATAAAAAAGTATGAAATAACACATATGGAATCATTTAGTAACCAAAAAAGTGTTAAACAAACGATTCTTCAAAGTAGCCACCCTTTGCCTTGATGACAGCTTTTCACACTCTTGGCATTCTCTCAACCAGCTTCACCTGGAATGCTAGTCTTGAAGGAGTTCCCACATATGCTGAGCACTTGTTGGATGCTTTTCCTTTACTCTGCGGTCTAACTCATCCCAAGCCATCTCAATTGGGTTGAGGTCAGGTGATTGTGGAGGCCAGGTCATCTGAAGCAGCACTCCATCACTCTCCTTCTTGGTCAAATAGCCCTTACACAGCCTGGAGGGGTTTTGGGTCATTGTCCTATTGAAAAACAAATAATAGTCTCACCCGCAAAACACCAGTCTCAACGTCAACAGTGAAGAGGCGACTCCGGGATGCTGGCCTTCTAGGCAGAGTTCCTCTGTCCAGTGTCTGTGTTCTTTAGCCCATCTTAATCTTTTATTTTTATTGGCCAGTCTGAGATATGGCTTTTTCTTTGCAACTCTGCCTAGAAGGCCCGCATCCCGGAGTCGCCTCTTCACTGTTGACGTTGAGACTTCTGTTTTGCGGGTACTATTTAATGAAGCTGCCAGTTGAGGACTTATGAGGCGCCTGTTTCTCAAACAAGACACTCTAATGGACTTGTCCTTTTGCTCAGTTGTGCACCGGGGCCTCCTACTCCTCTTTCTATTCTGGTTAGAGCCAGTTTCGCTGTTCTGTGAAGGGAGTAGTACACAGTGTTGTACGAGATCTTCAGTTTCTTGGCAATTTCTCGCATGGAATAGCCTTCATTTCTCAGAACAAGGATAGACTGATGGGTTTTAGACGAAAGTTCTTTGTTTCTGGACATTTTGAGCCTGTAATCGAACCTACAAATGCTGATGCTCCAGATACCCAACTAGTCTAAAGAAGGCCAGTTTTATTGCTTCTTTAATTGGAACAACAGTTTTCAGCTGTGTTAACATAATTGCAAAAGGGTTTTCTAATGATCAATTAGCCTTTTAAAATGATAACTTAGCTAACACAACGTGCCATTGGAACACAGGAGTGATGGTTGCTGATAATGGGCCTCTGCACGCCTATGTAGATATTCCATAAAAAATCTGCCGTTTCCAGCTACAATAGTCATTTACAACAATAACAATGTCTACACTGTATTTCTGATCAATATGATGTTATTTTAATGGACCAAAAATGTGATTTTCTTTCAAAAACAAGGACATTTTTAAGTTACCTCAAACTTTTGAACGGTAGTATATATACAGTTGAAGTCGGAAGTTTACATACACTTAGGTTGGAGTCATTAAAACTCGTTTTTCAACCACTCCACAAATTTCTTGTTAACAAACTATAGTTTTGGCAAGTCGGTTAGTACATTGTGCATGACACAAGTCATTTTCCAACAATTGTTTACAGACAGATTATTTCACTTATAATTAACTGTTAGAGAATTCTAGTGGGTCAGAAGTTTACATACACTAAGTTGACTTTGCCTTTAAAAAGCTTGGAAAATTCCAGAAAATTATGTCATGGCTTTAGAAGATTCTTATAGGCTAATTGACATCATTTGAGTCAATTGGAGGTGTCTCTTTGCTTGACATCATGGGAAAATCTAAAGAAATAGGCCTAAATAAATTGTAGACCTCCACAAGTCTGGTTCATCCTTTGGAGAAATTTCCAAACGCCTGAAGGTACCACATATCTGTACAAACAGTAGTACAAAAGGATAAACACCATGAGACCATGCAGCCACCATACCGCCAAGGAAGGAGATGTGTTGTGTCTCCTAGAGATAAACGTAATTTGGTGCGAAAAGTACAAATCAATCCCAGAACAACAGCAAAGGACCTTGTGGAGATGCTGGAGGAAACCGGTACAAAAGTATCTATATCCACAGTAAAATGAGTTCTATATCGACATAACCTGAAAGGCCGCTCAACAAGGAAGAAGCCACTGCTCCAAAACCACCATAAAAAAACAGACTACGGTTTGCAACTGCACATGGGGACAAAGATCGTGCTTTTTGGAGAAATGTCCTCTGGTCTGATGAAACAAAAATAGAACTGTTTGGCCATAATGACCATCGTTATGTTTAGAGGAAAAAGGGGGAGGCTTGCAAGCCAAAGAACACCATCCTAACCGTGAAGCACGGGGGTGGTAGCATCATGTTGTGGTGGTGCTTTGCTGCAGGAGGGACTGGTGCAGTTCACAAAATAGATGGCATCACGAGGATGGAAAATTATTTTGATATATTGAAGCAACATCTCAAGACATCAGTCAGGAAGTTAAAGCTTGGTCGCAAATGGGTCTTCCAAAAGAACAATGACCCCAAGCATACTTCCAAAGTTGTGGCAAAATGACTTTAGGACAACAAAGTCAGGGTATTGGAGTGGCCATCACAAAGCCCTGACCTCAATCCTATAGAAAATTTGTGGGCAGAACTGAAAAGTGTGTGCGAGCAAGGAGGCCTACAAACCTGACTCAGTTACACCAGCTCTGTCAGGAGGAATGTGCCAAAATTCACCCAACTTATTGTGGGAAGCTTGTGGGAGGCTACCCAAATTGATTGACCCAAGTTAAACAATTTAAAGGCAATGCTACCAAATACTAATTGAGTGCATTAAAACCTCTGACCTACTGGGAATGTGGTGAAAGAAATAAAAGCTGAAATAAATCATTATCTCTACTATTATTCTGACATTTCACATTCTTAAAATAAAGTTGTGATCCTAACTGACCTAAAACAGGGCATTTTAACTAGGATTAAATGTCAAGGATTGTGAAAAACTGAGTTTAAATGTATTTGGCAAAGGTGTATGTAAACTGCCGACTTCAAATGTAAGTTCAGAAATTGCATCTTCTCATATTACTCTGTAGGCTACTGAGTATGAGAAGAGTGCCATCCTCTTGAATCTTACATCTGCCTGGAATATGTTCCGGGATTCCTCCAATGGCATTGAGGTGTACACCACATATGTCATTGGCTTCATCAATAAGTGCATCGATGACGTCGTCCCCACAGTGACTGTACGTACATACCCCAACCGAAGCCATGGATTACAGGCAACATCCGCAATGAGCTAAAGGCTA
Organism: Salvelinus sp. IW2-2015; assembly: GCF_002910315.2. Classification (NCBI taxonomy): domain Eukaryota; kingdom Metazoa; phylum Chordata; class Actinopteri; order Salmoniformes; family Salmonidae; genus Salvelinus; species Salvelinus sp. IW2-2015. The sequence continues at coordinate 22,937,651 of NC_036855.1, read as the reverse complement.
GAGCTGCCGCTTTCAAGGAGCGGGACTCTAACCCGGAAGCTTATAAGAAATCCTGCTATGCCCTCCGACGAACCTTCAAACAGGCAAAGCGTCAATACAGGACTAAGATCGAGTCGTACTATACCGGTTCCGACGCTCATCGGATGTGGCAGGGCTTGCAAACCATTACAGACTACATAGGGAAGCACAGCCGTGAGTTGCCCAGTGACACGATCCTACCGGACGAGCTAAACTACTTCTATGCTCGCTTCGAGGCAAATAACACTGAAACATGCATGAGAGCACCAGCTGTACCGGAAGACTGTGTGATCACGCTCTCCGCAGCCGATGTGAGTAAGACCTTTAGACAGGTCAACATCACAAGGCCGCAGGGTCAGACGGATTACCAGACGTGTACTGCGAGCATGCGCTGACCAACTAGCAAGTGTCTTCACTGACATTTTCAACCTCTCCCTGTCTGAATCTGTAATACCAACATGTTTTAAGTAGACCACCATAGTGCCTGTGCCCAGGAACACTATGGTAACCTGCCTAAATGACTACCGACCCGTAGCACTCACGTCTGTAGCTATGAAGTTTTTTGAAAGGCTGGTCATGGCTCAGATCAACACCATCATCCCAGAAACCCTAGACCCACTCGAATTTGCATAACTTCCCAACAGATCCACAGATGATGCAGTCTCTATTGCACTCCACACTGCCCTTTCCCACCTGGACAAAAGGAACACCTATGCGAGAATGCTATTCATTGACTACAGCTCAGCGTTCAACTCCATAGTGCCCTCAAAGTTCATCACTAAGCTAAGGACCCTGGGACTAAACACCTCCCTCTGCAGCTGGATCCTGGACTTCCTGACGGGCCGCCCCCAGGTAGTAAGGGTAGGTAACAACACATCCGCAGTGCTGATCTTCAGGTTCCTTGGTGTCCACATCAACAACAAACTAACATGGTCCAAGCACACCATGACAGTCGTGAAGCGGGCACGACAAAACCTATTCCCCCTCAGGAGACTGAAAAGATTTGGCATGGGTCCTCAGATCCTCAAAAGGTTCTTCAGCTTCACCATCGAGAGCATCCTGTCTGGTTACATCACTGCCTGGTATGGCAACTGCTCGGCCTCCGACCGCAAGGCACTACAGAGGGTAGTGTGTACGGCCCAGTACATCACTGGGGCCAAGATTCCTGCCATCCAGGACCTCTATACCAGGCTGTGTCAGAGGAAGGCCCTAAAAATTGTTAAAGACTCCAGCCACCCTAGTCACAGACTGTTCTCGCTGCTACCACACGGCAAGCGATACCGGAGCGCCAAGTCTAGGTCCAAGAGGCTTCTACCCCCAGGCCATAAGACTCCTGAACATCTAGTTAAATGGCTACCCAGACTATTAACATTNCCCCCTCTCCACACCACTGCCACTCTCTGTTGTCATCTATGCATAGTCACTTTAATGAACTCTACCTACATGTACATACTACCTCAACTAATCAGTGCCCCCGCACATTGACTCTGTACCGGCACCCCCCTGTATATATTGTTATTTTTTTACTGCTCCTCTTTAATTACTTGTTACTTTTATCTCTTATTCTTATCCATATTTTTTAAAACTGCACTGTTGGTTAGAGGCTCGTAAGTAAGCATTCCACTGTAAGGTCTACACCTGTTGTATTCGGGGGATGTGACAAATACAATTTGATTTGATTTGATTTGTACCCACTACTGCAGTTGTATGTTGTGATTGAATGGCAAAGACAGACCCAAGAAACATGCACGTCAAACCCCACCACCAAGACAACTCTCGTTTGTCTTCAGTCTTGGCCGCTCGCATTTCTTAATGAACACTGATTAAAAACAAGGTCAAATCAGGAAGTGCAGTCACCCTTTAACCTTTGAGAGGTTTCCTGCTGTACTCTGTGTTGTTCTGTTCTCCTGCACTCAGGGTGATGCTGGGAGTCTGGGTGAGCTGGGTGAGACAGTGAGGTTTTAAGCAGTAGATAAACTACCTGCTATTACTCTCACAAACACACACAAACATGGCTTGATAATTACCTTCGGACTTACACTTGGTTACTTATAGCTTACAATCTCACTATGACTGCCCGATGTAATGTTAGCCATATGCTAACATTCCCGTCTCTGCTCTGTTCTCCTTCTGTCGTCTTAGGGGAACTCCTCAGACTATCCCTGGGTGTGTCTTCCTTCCTCCTGCATGTCTCTAGTCAGATCTGTGTAACAGGGGGAGGCCGGAGGGAGCCCCATCTCTCCCCAACGCAGCCTCTCTCTCTCCCTCCTACAGGGCGATTAGCACACCTCTTTGCAGCAGCTTAGACCACAGAGGCGTGGAGAGGCCGGCTTAAGAGACTGCCTAACCACATCAGCTTTAAATAAAGATGTCTGGACTCCATCAACATCAACAAGCACACACACACACACACACACACACACACACACACACACACACACACACACACACACACACACCACACCACACACACACACACACACACACACACACACACACACACACACACACACACACTGCGCCCTCAGCATATGTCACGCCCAGAATCCTGTTGTGGTTGAGCGCTGTCCTGGTGCAGGACAGGGCTGCATTAGGGGAAACACCCAGCCAACCGCCTCATCAGTCCAGGTCAGACAGGACACAGAGACACCCCAGCCACGCTTCTAAATGCTACCTGGGGGTGTGTCTGTGCCATGTGGAATTACCATGGGACCATGTTACCGCCACACTACCGCCTCCTCCTACACCCCAAAACCCTCCCTCCTCCACACAGCCAAAAGGTCTGCTGATGTCTGACATTTAGGCGAGGACAGGGCGGCGTGGGGAGGCGAGTCTGGTGCCTGGCACAGTTACCATCATGTTGCCCCTCCATGGCTATCTCTGTCCCTCTGGGACGTGCCAAACTGTAGCCTGACCCCCCAGGGGCACAAGACCTCCACCCCTTTGCCCCCTCCCAACCTGCTCTCCCTACCCCTCCAAATTTCACCCAAATCTGAGTGACTCCTCTTTTCTGTCTGTCTCCTTAAATTCCATATCCCAACTGACTACTTTCTCCCTGTCTTTGTGTGAATGGAAGAGATAGGGCCATTTACCTTATTGTGCAGTAAGCCTGTATACAAGTCAGTAAATGTCAAGATTGTTTTAGAGCATTATCAAGTAGTATTCCATGTAATTTATGTTCCAGACAATTAAGTTTTCATATGAGATATATTTTGTTTCAGAGCGTCTCTAATCGTTTTTCTTTGTCATCCCAGCCATCCCTGGTGAAGACTCCTGACTGGGGTGAATGAAAAGGTGGCACGGTGTAGATGACACAAGCAGGAGGACGGAGGGGGAGGCATGTTACACTCTTTGAAACAGGAGCAGAGGGACTGAGGGAATTCAGGACAACTGAGCAAGCAACCTGAGCCTGAAAGAAAGAGAAACCCTGATCCCAGGGGAGAGTGGTGGAGGGAGGGAGATGGGTCTAGTCTGGATGGGACTGACTGGGGCCAACTACAAGGATAGGCCAAGATGATCGTTTTCACAAACACACACACACACACACACACACAGTCTTGTACAGCTAACCTTGTGGGGACATACAATTCAGTCCCATTCAAAATCCTATTTTCCCTAACCCCTAACCCTAAACCTAACCCTAATCCTAACCCGTACTCTTACCCTAACCCTAACCCTAACCTTAACCCTAACCCTAACCCTAACCCTAACCCAAAAACCTAAACTTTATCCTAACCCTAAACCTAACCCTAGCTCCTAACCCTAACCCTACAACTAACCCTAGCTCCTAACCTTAATATTTAACTTAATTCTAACCCTAACACTAATTATAACCTTAACCCTAAAACCCCCTAGAAATAGCATTTGACCTTGTGGGGACTAACAAAATGTCCCCAGTTGGTCAATTTTTACTTTGTTTACTATTCTTGTAGGGACTTCTGGTCCCCACAAGAATAGTTAAACACACACACACACACACACACACACACACACACACACACACACACACACACACACACACACACACACACACACACACACACACACACACAACACACACACACACACACACACACACACACAACACACACACACAACAACATGGAGGATGGGTTTCAGCAGGATAGTATTAACAGGTAATTTGGAGGAGAGGTATCGTCGCTCATTACAAACACACACACTTCTCATTCAGACCTACATACAATAAATGACATGTATATTTCTAGGATCGTTTATACAAGATGTCATGCAGTCATGCAATGTTTTGAAGCTTCATGCCTGCGCCTCTCAATCAGTGTGTAGCCCAGTGTTCATCTTCCATCCATTCCTTTGTTATCTCTCTCCAGGCTGTATAGGAGTCAGTGAAGCGGAAGGAATGTGAGGTATGTTTCAGGGCCCTGTCTGTCAGAGGAGTGTGGAGGTTTGAGGAGGGTGGTCAGTGCGCCACCCCAGGGCCTGCAGGCTGATGCTCCCACACACACATAAAGAAAGCTTTGTCCGATGCTCTCCCTACCTCCCACCCTCCCTTTATTTATCTCACGTCCACTTGCACTCCCGCTTCACACACACACACACACACACACACACACACACACACCACACACACACACACACACACACACACACACACACACACACACACACACACACACACACACACACACACACACACAGGCTCAATGGGTAAAAGTGATAATTATATAAATCTTAATTAGTTTCCGGGGATTAAAACTCTGCTGATTTGGTGAGGAAAGGAAATGCTAACAGCTTGGAATCGTGATTATTTTCTGTGCATGTATAAAACTTGGGTTAATACCTGAGATTAAACAAACGGCTTAAAAATTCCCAAATCTCATTGTGCCTGCTAGGGGATTCTAGTTGCCTGCTAAATACAGCTGAAATACAGAGCTAACACACTGGAAACACACAATGTATTCACCATCATTTCAACATTGTCAAAACTCTTCACACAGTCAGCGAAACAGAAGTGTATGTGGACCAAACTGTGAATCATTTTTCCTTGCTTTCACACAAAATGCATCAATGACCACATTCTCCAAAATCCATGAACTCTTTTCTCATTCATACTCCACCACCTGCAAAACTATATATTTGCAGCACGTTTTCAAACGCTAACACACTGTTTCAAAAACTGTTAAAAAAACATACAAAACAGAATGATGGCAAATGTCGTGCATTTCTGCAGTTAGCAGATTGAAACATATAGGACATCTCAGCAGAATATTTTATCATTCCAAACACAGCTGATTGCAATTTCAGCTGAAAGCCTACCCAAGTGTCCTGTTTTTAGTCTCGTTACCAAACAGACAAAAGAGGACGGCTTGGGAATGATTTCATTTGGAAACATGGATCAAGGAAGACAGGTTGGTGGGGAAAGAAGAGTGGCAGGGAGGGAGAATGCGTGGAGGACAAAGGAGAGGAAGAMCAAGAGCGGTGGTCTCTGATGAGATAAGGGCCACAATTATTGACCATGTTGTAAACCATGGTCTCTCTTTGAGAGAGGCCGGTTTAAGGGTGCAACCAAATCTGCAGCATTCAACAGTTGCATCAATAGTATACATTTTCCGGCAAAACAACAGGTGAGATGTGCATCTTTAAATGATAATTGAACTACATATTACAGTACATTACAGTATGTTCACATTTTTACATGTACTGACATGTTGAAATATATTGATTGTTTTGTGTTTTTCAGTAGGATCCAAAGGTTGCCCCCCACAGGAGGGAGAGGCAGAATATTATCAGATGCGCAGAAAATTGCTATCGTTGACATGGTAATTGGCATCAATGCAATAAAACCGCTGGGAAATTCGGGACGGAGTGCTGGCAGACAATAAAATATAAAAATAACGATTAAGCAGTTGTACACTGTACCCTTTGAGAAAAACTGTGAACGTGTGAAAGAACTCCGGTATCAATATGTCCAGGTAAGATGTCTGTTCAATAACCAAACAGGGTACATACACAGCTATGCATAATGGAAAGTACTGCAAAACATCTTTGTTGATGAAGCTGGATTCAACCTGGCAAAAACACGCCGCAGGGGAAGAAATGTGATTGGACAGAGAGCAAACCATGGATGTCCCAGGCCAGAGAGGAGCTGACATCACAACGTGTGCAGCACTGTCCAATGATGGTTTGCTGTTACACAAACCACTCATTGGCCCCTACAATACAGAGAGGCTCATTTATTTTCTGGATGACCTGCATAATCGACTTGTGCCAGYGGAGGAGAAAGGCGCACGAAACTCCCCTACCTTCGTTGTTGTGTGGGATAATGTGTCATTCCACCACTCTGCTGCAGTCACAKACTGGTTTGCTGCACATCCCAGGATGTCAGTACTATTCCTGCCTCCATACTCCCCCTTCCTAAACCCCATAGAGGGGTTTTTCTCTGCATGGAGGTGGAAGGTTTATGACCACCATCCACATGATAGACCAGTGGTCTTACTGGATGCCATGAAATGCGGGAGTGTTGGAGACCCTTCTCGAAGACCTGACCAGGGTGTTTACGAGGACCCTTTCTCCTGAAGACTAGCCAAAGGGTGTGGAGGACACCTTCTCCTGGAAGACTGCCAGGGTGTGAAGACACTATCTCCTGAAAGACATGCACATGGTTGTGAACGGACACTTCTCCTGAAGACTACCAGGAGTGTGGAGACCCTTCTCAACTGAAGACTTTCCAGCACAAGGTGTAGAGAACACCTTTTTCTCCTGAAGAACTGCCAGGTGTGGAGACCACTTTCTCCTGAAAGACTGCCAGGGTGTAGGACCCGTTCTCTGAAAGGACTGCCAGGGTATGTGGAGACACCTATCTCCTGAAGACTGCCAGCAAGAGTGTGAAGGAACACTTAACTCACTGAAAGACATGCGGTGTGAAGACACTTCTTCCTGAAAGACTACAGGTGTCGGAGATCCCTTCTCCTGAAAGACACTGCCGCGCTGTCGGAAGACACTTTCCTGAAGACTGCCCAGGGTGTAGAAGACCCTTCTTTCTGAGACTGCCAGGGGTAATGAGAAACATTCTCCTGAAGACTGCATAAGTTGTGGAGGAACATTTCCTTGAAGACTGCCAGGGTGCTTATGGAGACACTTCTTCTCGAAAGATTGCCAGGTGTGGAGACCCTTTCTGAAAGGACTGCCAGGGTGCTGGAGGACACTCTCCTAGACAGACTGCCAGGGTGTGAGAGCCTTCTCCTGAAGATGCCAGGGTGTGGAGACACTTCTCTGAAGACTCGCCAGCGGATGTGGAGACACTTTCGTGAAGATTTGCCAGCGGTGTTTGGAGACATTCTCCTTGAAGGACTGCCAGGGTTGGGACGAACACTCTCTCCTGAACAGACATCCAGGGCTGTGGGGACGCTTCTTTCCTTAAGACTGCCAGGTGTGGGAGACCCCTTCTCCTGAAGACTGCCAGGCGGTGGTGGAGACACTTCTCCCTGACGACTTGCCCCGTTGTGTGCGAGCACTCCTCTCCTGAAAGACTGCCAGGGTGTCGGAGACACTTCTTCCCTGGAAGACTGCCAGGGCCTGTGAAGACCCACTTCTCCTGACAAGACTCCAGGGTTGGCATTAGACATCTCCAGGAAGATACTTTTCCAAGATGCATTCACCACTGAAGACCAGTAAGATGTGACTGTTTGATGAGAAATTGTGGCCAACATGCAGGAAAGAGAGAGAGACATAAGAACCCTCACAGTACCTGCCTTACAGTATGCAGTGATTATACTATACATGTTTGAATGAAACTAGACCCCTCCACAGTTATGCTACCGTATGAGTGATTTATACTCGATAATGTGATGAAACACATAGAACCTCACCAGAACATACTGCTACAGTCATGAGTGATTATATATACATAGTTGATGAAAATAGAACCCTCACAGTACTGTACAGTATGAGGTGATTATACTACACCATGTTGATGGGAACTAGAAAACTCACGAGTACTGTTACAGTATGAGGTGTGCTTACTATTACCATGTTTGATTGATGAAAACTTAGAACCCTCACCACGACTGATACAGATGAGTGTAATTATTACTTACATGTGAGAAACTAGAACCCTCACATACTGTTACCATATGAGTGATATCTATAACATGTTGATAAAACGCTGAACCCGTACAGTACGTACCAGTATGAGTGATTATACTATCACCTTGTTGATGAGACCTGAAACCCTCACATTACTGTGACAGTATGAGTGATTATACTATACAATGTTGATCGAACTAGAACCTCACGTACTGTACGTTGAGTATTATTACTATAATGTTGATGAGAAACTAGAACCCTCACAGTATCCTACAGTATGAGTGATTATACTTACAACATGTGATCAGACACTAGAACCTCCAGCTGTAACAGTATGAAGTGATTTACTATACATGTTTGATCAGGAACTAGAACCTCACAGTTTACTGTACAGTATGAGTGATTATAAACTAATCTCT
>NC_036855.1:22880541-22925455 GCF_002910315.2 Salvelinus sp. IW2-2015 | reverse complement strand
CTCACATGTATAGTTAATCACTCATACTGTACAGTAACTGTGAGGGTTCTAGTTCTCATCAGCATGTATAGTATATCACTCATACTGTACAGTACTGTGAGGTTCTAGGTTCTCATCAACATGTATAGTATAATCACTCATACTGTACAGTACTGGAACTAGAACCCTCACAGTACTGTACAGTATGAGTGATTATACTATACATGTTGATGGGAACTAGAACCCTCACAGTACTGTACAGTATGAGTGTTATACTATACATGTTGATGAAAACTAGAACCCTCACAGTACTGTACAGTATGAGTGATTATACTATACATGTTGTTGATGTTTTTTTGTTGTATTTATTATTGCAGCCCTGGAATTTCAGGAATTTGTTTTTTGTTTCAACATAAAAAAATTCACAACCAAATGACTATATGTAAAGATATAGAAAAAATAAAGTATGTTGAAGCAAATTGCTGCATTTCTGATTCATTCTTGTTACATACACTTTAGTACAGTCAATAAAGTGAAAAGGTGTTATTCTTATTCTATAATGAAATACTGATTTATGTGAAAAATCATTCAAACTTCAAAGAGAAAAGTTCATAATGTATGTAATGGTCCCTGTTAGTGTTTTTGAGGTGAGTGTGTTATGAGGGACAACGTATGCTCTCTGAGTGAGAACTGTTGCCATTGTTCTGGTCGAACGAGCTTATTTTGAGACATGTATAAAGTGGTTTGTGAGTTTTAGAGATGAGATGAACTGTTTGGCCAAGATGCATGTTGGTAATGCAGACTGTGTGAAGAGTTTTGGAAAAATGACTTCAGTATTGACCGATGCCTGTTAGCAATTGAAAAAAAAKCTAATACCTGAGATACAGCACACAAAATGTGTTGGACTCTAAAAATGCTGTGTTTGGATGATCCAACTGCTGGGTTGCAGACGTTGGGTCACTTAGTTGGGTTGTTTTCTTTAAAAACTTGGTTATTATTGATTCTGGGTTATTGAGATATGACCCAGTGGGTTAGATCAGAAGACTGGAGGCGTAGTTTGGTAGGGCCGTGTCTTTCAGATAGTTATTTTTAGCCACCCATGAGAGTAAATAACATTCCTGTTCATCTGTTCTGTTGTATTTATCACGTTAATGTTGAACATTTACATMTGTGTAGTTTCAATGAGACTTACAGAAGTGAATCATTTTCCCTAATTGAATTTGCAGTATGTAAACTTAACATGATGCACAGGAATGCCATTTACTCTGAGGTYGCCAATACGATCTATCTGAAAGCCAAGCTCCTAATAAGCCAAGCATCCTGAAAATAACTTAAGGATTACATTCAAAAAGACCAGCTGTTTGGTCATCCCAGCYTTAGAGTAAAAAAATACCCAACTGATGGTTAAATGAACACATTTTTGGGTAATCCACACAAACCAACTAGCTGGGTCAAAATACAACATGTGTTCTGTCCAATATTTACCCAGCACTGTGTCACCAAATAACCTAAATTGGGTTGTTTTTTACCCAGCATTTTTTTGTGTGTAGTGTCCCACTGAGCTGAACAAATGACACTGTTCAATGATTAATTAGGCCGTGTTATTTTCTTTCTCTTCTTCCCTCTTTCCTTCCACCTTTCTTCTCCCCTCTCCTTGTTTATGCTACTAATGTACACTCCGGCATTCAGAGAGTCTGTGCCTTCAGTGGGAGTCAGATATTAGGTGGCTCATTTGGTTAGCTCATTGACTGCTATCAGATGACAGGTCATTGACCTTAATGACCAGGAGGCAGCACAGACCAGGGACGGAGAGAAGAGAGGAGGAGAGGAGGAGGGGAAGGAACTGTACACCAACATGGCTGCTGGATAGGTATAATGACATTAGACCATTATTACGCAGATACAACAATCAGTAATGTATGAAGGTATCAGAGTGGTATGTGATGCACTGGTGTGTTGTGGTGTGTTGGTTGGGGTGTTTTGTGGTGGTCTCAGGCCCTTCTCTCTGAGTCATTAGCATGTTGCTGATGGGGCGGTCAGCCATCGAGCAGCAGAGGGGAGAGGGGCGAGGGGAGAGGGGGCAGAGCTGAGGCGCTCCTGTCAGACCAGGTCATTAAGAAAACGATGGGTCGGGAATACGGAGACAAGGTTGATTGGTTTCCTGCAGTCGTCAGCATCTAGCAGACCTACAGATCACAGCCCTGCCTGTCTGCCTGATCTCCTAGCCCTGCGTGCTGCACTGCAGACCTCTCTTTAAAATGCCCGTGACCGGTGCAGGGTCTGCCTGACCAACCCATCCCTGCAGACTGCACTGGACAGACTGGTATTACCTTGATCCTGAGCTTGGGTCTAAAAATAGGTATCTTGGCCCCTGGTGCTGTCTGTCTGTATGTCTGTCTGTCTGTCTGTCTGTGTGTCTTCTGAGATTTCCTGGCTGATGGTAATGAGAYGCAGCTCAATCCAGACGGCTGGGCTGGGGCCTTCTGCTCACTATCTCAGGGAGGAGTCCCAAGCTGTGTTCGTATACCAATACTAACGTACTGTATGCTATACACTTAACAAGTTTATACTGCATACTATATACTATTAGTTAATTTTAGTATACTGTAAACGAATGGTGTCCTTTCAGCTGAGCGTCCTAGCATTTCGCCTGTCCACCGGAAGTTGATGCTGTTGTATAGCTAGCAAATTACTAGCTATACATCTTACGACTTCATTAACAATGTCCATTGAGAATACACAATGACTATACCACTTAGCTAAGCTAAGAATGATGTGAATAATCAAGTCAATAAATGTTGGGTAGTTAGATAGCATACAATTAATATACTGGCAAGTTCAATGTATTAGTAGCCAACTAATGTTAGGTAGCTAGCTAACATACCGGTACATACTTCTGTAATGATATGCTACGCAGTTTGTAAGGGTAGTGTAGCTAACAAATTGTCAGCCAACATAATGTGCAACGTAATTTATTTAGAAAGTAATTACTTCATTACATTGCTAAAAATGGTCTTAATATTTGTCATAATTAGTTAAAGCAATGATTTTGTATCCACTCTTGTCGGACTTTGGCTGCATATCTTCCGCCATTTTATTCAAATCTGAAAACGTTGTGAAGCCACGCCCATTTTCTGAAGAATTGCATTATGGACCCTAAAAGCACGAATATAGTGTCTACTGCTTGTATACTTCGTATTTTGGCAAATATAGTACGACATCTGGGAACGTTTGGCATAGTAACTATATCCATACTATGACCAATAACMACTACATACTCAATTTACATCAGTACGGTTWGMGCGGTTAGTATGAGTATTCAAAAACAGCTCCAGTGTGCACAGGGAACACAACCAGACCTCTGTGGTTTTACTGCAGATATTTCCAGGTATAATTCCTATAGCACTTTCAGTATATGCTAATTGAATGGGTATTTACCATTCTACTGTCATGGATCCTGTGAATGCAGCAGGTAGGATTGAGAGGGCAGCCCTTGACAGAAATGACGTCTTACTCACATGTCTAGCGGGTGATCGGTTGGTGGTTTTCTCCAAATTGAAACACAATTGACATGAAGATCCCTGGCATTGGAGGGAGGAGAGAGAACCTCACACCACAACCACTAGACTCCTGTATTATGTCATGGTTTGGGATACTGTATCTCAACTATCCCTGTGGTTGACCCCAGTTTTCCTCAAAGGTCAGATCCGGGATTGAATTTGGTTGGGTGGTGTTTGTGAGAGGAGGAAAGGGGTGGGGCTCCCTCATGCGTACATGGATGKAATTTTGCCGTGCATCCATCTTTGCTGTCTGTTCTTCTGTGAATGTCAAACCCAGGGGCTCCCCTGCCCCCACTCCACCCTCTAGCCTCCACCATACCTGATGAACAAGCCCCCCACTGCCCCTGGGGACCATGATGCCTATAACGATGTTACCTCAAATGTCATATGCAGGGTATTGGTGTGTGTGTTGGGTGGGGGGTAGAGCTTCTTCAATACAACCAACACACCCTAAACCCCATCTATTCGAATAATTAAATGCCTTAATGTGTAAAATGCCACTTAACACAATATGCTCATCAGTAGGCAGGAGCTAGATCCTGATAGACAGATAGTCTCTGACTGACAGGCTTTTGTTGTAGTCTGGCTGTGAGTATCAGTGACATATCACCAATCACCCAGCCTCATACAACACATAGGACACACACACAGACAGACAGGTTCAGACGTACAGTATACTCACAGCACCCACTGACAGGTAGTCATGATAACAGTCACACACCACCCAGTGATTGCTAATGCCCAATTTAATTGCTAATGGGTCCTGTCCTGGGGGTGAAGTGGTGTTAACCTCTGATCAACCCTAGGTCAACCTCTTATGGCCGCATTGAATTCATTACGTTTCTCCCTCTTCATCGTGAGCAACATCAGGCCTGGCAATTTCACAGCCGTGACAATGACAAAGAAAGGAGCAGAGCGGGAAAGGCCAGAGACATTACAGAAATCAACACTCTCTCTAGGAGATAGTGGTTTTTCATTTTCTTATATTACACTCACTGATGCTAGTGATGGACAATCATTGCATCATGTGATCATTGCATCATGCTGCTGATTGGTTATGTGTTAATGATCCAGCTGAAGTCCCTCCCCCAGCCAGCCGGTAGGCCCAGCCTCCAACWGACGGCATGACGCTGGGACTATGTTTAACTCACTGTGGCTGCCACAGCAAAACACAGCCCACCAAGCGGCAATTAAGCTGTTAATGGATAGCTTCATAAAGATTGGAACCGGAGGGAGAGAGAAAAACCCCCGGCCCAAACCGCAACAGATTTCCAGCACTTCTAATTAATAGCGACGCAATTAAAGTGTAATTCAAGCGTTTCCCTCTGTAGCATTCCCCCCTCCCCCGCCTCCCTCSGATCGCCTTTTCTCACTTCCCTAAAGCGCTAGAGAATTATAGCATTTCTGTATGTGTTTTATTTCTCCCTTATGTGCCCAGTTATTGGCACCCATGATACAAGGCCACACTGTGAGAAGTGGGAATGAGGCCGAAGGACTCTGTGAGAAACACTCATCATGATTGCGAAACTATGCTGTGCATTGTGTTTTTTCTGTGTTTAGTGTGTATGTACTGTGTGTGTATGTATTTATATATGTATGTTGTGAGCGTGTGGCAGGGTCAGGTGAATGATAGCAGACTCTAATTACTGAGGTGGTGGCTCCTGTYCAGCACTGCTAACGAGCCGACTTGTCAGGGATTCCATGGGGCCAGGCGCAGTGGGGATGAGGGAGAAAAACAGCTCTAATTGGTGGGGGGCTATTTATAGACAAAGCACCTCTTTCCAAGGTTAGTGGGTTAAGTCTGTGCAATCCTCTATGGGGGACAGTCAAGATTGGTGGCAAAAAACGAACTGCTGCCAACACAACCTCAACTCACCCCATCTCTCTGGGGCACATACACACAGAATCACATACACACGCAATCACATACACACACACTAACATACACACAGAATCACACAGCATAACACACAATCATTGGAGGGATTTTCATCTGCCATGGCCCAATCCTCCCAGGGACTCCTCTCCTGCTTCTCCATTTCATTAGTTTGTCAGCCTGGTAGGAGCATTGCACACTAGTGAACAGCCAGGGGCTGCCTGCCTGCCTGACCAGTGCTCCTCCTCAGCTCCTATACACTGGAATCTAACAAGGGTCCCCACAGCTCAGCCACATACAGCACAAGGGGAGAGAGAGACAGAAAGAGAGAGAGAGAGAGAGACAGAAAGAGAGAGAGAGAGAAAGACAGAAAGATAGAGAGAGAGAAAGAGGGGTGGAGAGAAAGAGAGGGGGGGAAAGGGATTTACGGGGTACTTTTAGAGTAGTGATTCTGGTAACACTATACATTGAGTACACCAAACATTAGGAACACCTTCCTAATATTGAGTTGCACCCCCCTCTTTTGCCCTCAGAACAGCCTCAATTCGTCGGGGCATGGTCTCTACAAAGTGTCGAAAGCGTTCCGCAGGGATGCTGGCCCAAGTTGACTGGATGTCCTTTGGGTGATGGACCATTCTTGATACACATGGGAAACTGTTGAGAGTGAAAAACCCAGCAGCGTTGCAGTTGTTGACACACTCACACCGGTGCGCCTGGCACCTACTACCCKATTCAAAGGCATTTCAAACTTTTGTCTTGTCCCTTCACCCTCTGAATGGCACACATACAAAATCCATGTTTCAAGTGTCTCAAGGCTTAAAAATCCTTCTTTAACTTCTTATGGCTGCAGGGGCAGTATTGAGTAGCTTGGATGAAAGGTGCACAGAGGTGCCCAGAGTAAAGTATAAGTGAGTATAACAGAACTCATATGGCAGGCAAAAACCTGAGAAAAAAATCCAAACAGGAAGTGGAAATTCTGAGGCTGGTCGATTTTCAACCAAGATCCTATTGAAATCACAGCAAGATATGGATGAGTTTGCACTTCCTACGGCTTCCACTAGATGTCAACAGTCTGTAGAACCTTGTCTGATGCCTCTACTGTGAAGGGGGGCCGAATGAGAGGGGAATTAGTCAGGTCTGCCATGACCTGACCATTCTTTGACCATGCGCGTTCACATGAGAGGGAGCTCAGTTACATCGCTCATCTGAAGTCAATGTAATTCTCCGGTTGGAACGTTATTCAAGATTTATGTTAAAAACATTCTAAAGATTGATTCAATACATCGTTTGACATGTTTCTACTGACTGTTACGGAACTTTTGGACATTTCGTCAGCTTTTAGTGAACGCGCTTCCTGACGTTGGATTTGTTTACCAACACGCTAACAAAAATAGCTATTTGGACATAAATGATGGACATTACTGAACAAAACAAACATTTCTTGTGGAAGTGGGAGTCCTGGGAGTGCATTCCGACAAAGATCAGCAAAGGTAAGTGAAGATTTATAATGCTTTTTATGAGTTTTGTTGACTGCACAATTTGGCGGGTAACTGTATGGCTTGCTTTTGTGGCTGAACGCTGTTTTCAGATGATTGAATATTGTGTTTTGCCGTAAAGCTTTTTGAAATCTGACACAGCGGTTGCATTAAGAACAAGTGTATCTTTAATTCTATGTAAAACATGTATCTTTCATCAAKGTTTATGATGAGTATTTCTGTTATTTGACCATTCCTCCTGATATTTTGGAGGCATTTCTGAACACGGTGCCAATGTAAACTGAGGTTTTTGGATATAAATATGAACTTAATCGAACAAGACATATATGTATTGTGTAACATGAAGTCCTATGAGTGTCATCTGATGAAGATCATCAAAGGTTAGTGATTKATTTTATCTCTATTTGTGCTTTTTGTGACTCCTCTCTTTGGCTGGAAAAATGCCTGAATTTTTCTGTGAYTTGGTGGTGACCTAACATAATCGTTTGTGGTGCTTTCGCTGAAAAGCCTATTTGAAATCGAACACTTTGGTGAGATTAACAACAAGATTACCTTTAAAATGGTATAAGATACATGTATGTTTGAGGAATTGTAATTATGAGATTTCTGTTGTTTGAATTTGGCGCCCTGCACTTTCACTGGCTGTTGTCATATCATCCCATTAACGGGATTGCAGCCATAAGAAGTTTTAACGTGTCTCCTCCCCTTCATCTACACTCATTGAAGTGGATTTAATAAGTGACATCAATAAGGGATCATAGCATTCACCTGGATTCACCTGGTCAGTCTAAGTCGTGGAAAGAGAGAAGGTGCTCATAATGTTTTGTATTCTCAGTGTATTTTACAGTTCTGTTTTAGCTGGTATTTACCTAGTATCAACATATAAATAAGAGTGAAAAAATWGTGGAATGTAGAAAATGTAAATATAAATTCAAATTTAAGTCATAACTCATTTGAATATTGACCCAAATTATAGTTAGCCCTATTGATGTTGAGTGGCTGCCAACCCTCGTAAAGGAAGCCCATGAAGTTGGATGGATGGACTCCTCCAGTCAGAGGATCACTGCTGAGCTGCCTGAGAAAAGGAGGATGATGATGATGATGGTGGGGATYCTGGGAACATCAAAGTTTTGTCTATGTGCTCTTCAGCAGTGTAGAGGATAGACAGATAGCTGTCTGTTTCTCAATGTCACTCAGGACATCTATCCAACATCTATTCACCACACTGACAGACAAAACAACACTGTTGAGGATCACACACACCAACATCCCTGTGTACGAACACACTCACATGCATTAACATGAAAAGCATGCACACACTCACAGATCCACAATTACCAGAGACATTAAGCATAGAGAAATGCTCAACAGAACAGAGCCCTCCATCTGATGCCCCACATGGAATGTCCCCCAACATCTTTCTGTGTTTTTTTTATCTACTACCCACCTTTTTGGACCCCATCCCCCATTAACCCCCTCCAGCTACACCCCCCCCTCTCCCCGCCATCCCCCCTCGTCCATCCYTCCGTGTCTGGCTGGCCCTGCTTTTATGGGGGATGGGGGGCCCTTCTTTTGTTTCCTGTCACAACACACGTTTCATGGGGAGGCCTGGCTTCTGACCCCGCCGAGCACGCACTGCGCTGGGCCTGGGAGCTCCGAGGGAAAGGCCCATCTGTGGCATCCATCAGGGCTGTGTTCTCCTGCCGAGGTACTGTCAGAACCCAGGGGCCAGGCCTGCAGGGGGAATGGGGGAGGACGGGGGAGGAGAGGAGGAGGAGAAGAGGGGGAGGAGGAGGTTGAGGGGAGAGCAGTAGGCCAAAAAACTGACTCAAGGCACACAGGGCCCTTCTAAATTCCAAGCAGGGTGAAGGGGCGGGGGGACTGTGTGTATTCTCTGCGTATGTGGTGGTGGTGGGGGTTAATCAGAGCAGAGAGCAGAGAAGAAACACTGCAACACCACGGACCCTAACATTGTTATTGTGGGAGCTGCTAACTGTAGCAGACAGTGGAAATAGTCATTCAATACACCACAACAGTCAGCAAGGTAAATGTGCATAAATCTCCACCTCCGATGATTAGTATCTCAGTTATCGAACATCTCAAGATCATAAACAAAACATTGTATAATGCATAACATAAAAATCTACTTTTATCAATCAAACTATTCATCTGACTTTGGGAGGACATACAGGAGAGAGGAATAACATGACTGCAGGAAGGATGGAGAGGGTGTAGGAGACAGGGAGGATGGTGAGGGTGTAGGAGACAGGGAGAATGGTGAGGGTGTAGGAGACAGGGAGGATGGTGAGGGTGTAGGGTGTAGGAGACAGGTAGAATGGTAGGGTGTAGGGACAGGGAGAATGGTGAGGGTGTAGGAGACAGGGAGAATGGAGAGGGTTAGAGCAGGAGGAGAATGGTGGAGACAGGAGGATGGAGAGGGTGTAGGAGACAGGGAGGATGGTGAGGGTGTAGGTGTAGGGACAGTGAGGATGGTGAGGGTGTAGGGACAGTAGGATGGTGAGGGTGTAGGAGACAGTGAGGACGGTGAGGTGTTGGGGACAGTGAGGATGGTGAGGGTGTAGGGACAGTGAGGATGGTGAGGGTGTAGGGACAGTGAGATTGGTGAGGGTGTAGGGGACAGTGAGGATGGAGAGGGTGTAGGAGACAGGAGGGATGTGAGGGTGTAGGAGACAGTGAGAATGGTGAGGGTGTGGGACAGTGAGGATGGTGAGGGTGTAGGGGACAGTGAGGATGGTGAGGGTGTAGGAGACAGTGAAGATGATGAGGGGGACAGAAGATGTGTCCTACGTCTCTCCTGTCTCAGTGAAGACTCTGTTATGTTGCACACGTACCTGAGGCACTAGCAGAGGGAAGAATTGGATGTGTTTGAAGGTCAGTTTAGATAAAAAATACTTCACTGCAAGTATGTCAGGCAGGGTGTGCACTGGATAAATGCAGAGCTCTCATGCCAGCTCTCTGAGGCTGATTGATTGACTTGTTAGATGTCATGAGCAGGCTGGGGAGGAAGAGAGGGAGATGGAGAGAAGGATATGGCTACTATGGGATTGAAAAGAGGGAAAGAGGGAAGAGATAGGTGGAAGGGGGAGGGAATGAGTTGAGACAGACACACACACACACACACACAGCTGGGCAGGCAGGCAGGCAGCTCTGGCCTGGTTCTGGTCAGTTGCCCGTGGTCACGGCGGGAGGGAGCGGGAGTCAGCTGTCAGCCTGTGACGGATTGATATGGACACCCCCACCCCCACCCCTCCCCCTGCCTTACCCCTCCTCCCTCTATCCCARTCTCCAGCAGCCAGCCTGCCCATGCCTGATGGGCATGTTTCAGACTGGATGGTTTGAGGAGGCGTGAAGGGGGCTCGGCCTCCATCTTGACTGTGGCCTGTATTAGAACATAGCGTCCAGTTACCATTACTCAGTTCATATCTGATAGCAACGCTCCCTCTGTCACTTGATCTAGAACAATGAATGCAATGTGGTAGTGGTCCCTATGTGCATGTTAGCCTGCCCTATGTAAGTGTGAACCACCGCATTTAACCATGGCAAGGTGAATGGGAACATGGATGTGTACAAACAGTCCTCGGTAAGGCAATCAAAGAGGCAAAACGACAGTACAGGGACAAAGTGGAGTCGCAATTCAATGGCTCAGACAGGAGACGTATGTGGCAGMGACTCCAGACAATCACAGATTAGAAAGGGAAAGCCGGCTACGTTGCAGACACCGACAKCTCGCTCCCGGACAAGCTAAACACATTCTTTGCCCCCTTCGAGGAAAACAGCATTGAGCCACCGACGCGGGCCCTCGCTGCTTACAAGGACTGTGTGCTCTCGTTTTCCATGACTGACGTGCATAAGTCATTTAAGCGTGTTAACCCTCGCAAGGCTGCTAGCCCAGACGGCATCGCAAGCCGCTTCCTCAGAGGATGTCCAGACCAGATGCCTGGAGTGGATYTGGACATAATCAATCTCGTCATATCCCAGTCTGTTGTCTCCACTTGCTTCAAGATGTCCACCATTGTTCCTGTACCCAAGAAAGTGAAGGTAACTCAACTAAATGACTATCCCCCTGTAGCACTCACTTCTGTCATCATGAAGTGCTTTGAGAAGCTAYTTAAGGACCATATCACCACCACCTTACCCAACAACCTTGACCCACCACAATTCACATACCGTCCCAACAGATCCACGGACGATGCAATCGCCATTGCACTACACACTGCTCTGTCCCACCTGGACAAGAAAAATACCTACGMAAGAATGCTGTTCATCGACTACAGCTCAGCCTTCAACAACATAGTGCCCTCCAAGCTCATCACTAAGATCAGGGCCCTGGGTCTGAACCCCTCCCTGTGCCACTGGGTCCTGGACTTCCTGACGGGCCGACCCCAAGTGGTGAAGGTAGGCAACATCACTTCCGCCACACTGATTCTCAACACGTGGGCCCCACAGGGGTGTGTGCTCAGCCCCCTCCTCTACTCCCTTTTCACCCATGGCTGTGTGGCCACGCACGCCTCCAACTCAATCATCAAGTTTGCTTACGACACAACACTGGTAGGCCTGATTACCAACAACGACAACACAGCCTACAGGGAGGAGGAGAGAGCCCTGGTGGAGTGGTGCCAGGGAAAAACCTCTCCATCAACGTCAATAAAACGAAGGAGATGATCATGGACTACAGGAGACAGTAGAGAGAGCATGCCCCCATCCACATCGACGGGGCCGCAAAAGCACCTCTTCAACCTCAGGAGGCTGAAGAAATTTGGCTTGGCCCCGAAGACCCTCACGAACTTCTACAGATGCACCATTGAGAGCATCCTTGTCAGGTTGTATCACCGCATGATACGGCAATTGCACCGTCCGTGCACAGCCACCACTAGCGGCCTGCGCACAGTACGCTGAACTTTGGTCACTGTTACTAGCCGGCTAACACCCGGTACTCTACCCTGCACCTTAGAGACTGCTGCCCTATGTACATAGTCATTGAACACTGGTCACTTTAAATAATGTTTACATTATGTTTTATCCACTTCATATGTAAATACTGTATTCTAGTTATTGCTTCTCCTATATAACTATTGCTGTACACACCTTTTCTATTCATATACCATCCATTCTGTCTATACACACCATTATCAAATCAAATGTAATTTATCACATGCTTCGTAAACAACAAGTGTAGACTAACAGTGAAATGCTTACAGGCCATTCCCAACAATGCAGGGAGAGAGAAAATAGAGAAATAATAGAAAAGTAGTAGCACGTAATAATAAAAGTAATAATAAATACACAATGACTAACAATAACTTGGCTATATACACGGTGTACCAGTACCGAGTCGATGTGCAGGGGTCTTTTTATATTCCTGACACTGGCACGTTTTGATATTTCTTCATTTAACGATGTGCGTATTGTTGTGTATTGCTAGGTATTATTGCTGCACTGTTGGAAATTGAAACACAAGCATTTAGCTGCACCTGCGATAACATCTGCAAATCTGTAGACACGACCAGTAAACTTTGATTAGATTCGATTTTTGATTTGGATATCTCACTCTCCTGGTGTGTTAGGGATGTGGGTTATACAATACCACTATTACTTACATTTTTTGCGGGTATACAATGATTTATCTCATCCTTCAAACATGGGGAACTTTTATAAAAAGGGATATTTATATTGTAAAAAGACATTTGCAACGAGAAGTGTGAACACTGCATGTACAGTATGACATTAGTTACATACATGAATGAACCTCTGGCCAGTGGGAGGTGTAATTGAAGGAGCAGTCTTCACATGGCCGAAAGGCATGGAGGGGACATTGTGTTCCCTGTGGCGGCAAATTACCCTCCCTGCTCACTCCTAAGAGCCTATACCTTACCTCTCCTTCTCTTCTCTTCTCTTCTCTCCTCTCCTTTTCTCCTCTCCTTCACTCCGCTCTATTCCCTTCCTCCCTGTATGCCCTACCCATCCTCTCCTTGCATCATCGTCTACCCTYCCTCACACTGGTGCTACCCTCCTTCTCACCCTCTACTTCCCTGCCTTTCCCAGGACCCTTTCCTCATGTGGACTCTGTCCCAAATACCTTGACCTCAGTCCTGGACAGTGATTCATGCTTCATTCACTTGTTGACCCCATAGTCAGTGAGCCAATCAATCTGTTGGTCAGTCAGTCAGTCGGTCTGGCAGTCATTCATTCAGTCATCTAACCTGCCAGTCTAGCTTGCTCAATTCAGCTTTGATATTTCTCATGTAAATAAGAGAGAGAGGGAGAGAGAGAGAGAGAGAGAGAGAGAGAGAGAGAGAGAGAGAGAGAGAGAGAGAGAGAGAGAGAGGAGAGAGAAGAGAGAGAGAGAGAGAGAGGGAAGAGAAGAGAGAGAGAAACGAGAGGAGAGAGAGAGACGAGGAGAGTGAGTGAGGATGCAGATGCGCTCTCTGGGGCAATGGAAGTGACAGTGTCTCTATGATAGGCAGTGAGAGGGGAATTTGAGCTGCCTGGAGAGAGAGAAACAGACACTGAAAAAGAGGGAGAAAGGGTGAGTAAGTAAGAGAGAGGGTGATGGAGAGAGGCGGAGACAGAGGGGAGAGAGAAAAGGGAGAAAAAGAGAAGGAGAGAGAGTGGTACTCGGGCCGAGACGAAGGAGCGCATGCTTCATTAAGTGAGGAAGTAATTGTGGCTAATTAAGCTTCTCCATGACAGCACTGTCAGGGATGACTGATCCTTGAAATGGCACCTCCCTCTCCTGACTGACAGCCAGCCAGCACACACACACTCACTGCTTTGAAGGTGACAACTTTCTTACATATTCCTGCTGTTTTTCTTCCCCCATCCACCTCCACTCTGTGCATGCATCTTACACTCAATTCTCTGTTTTTCTATCCTATTAGAATTTTGTTTGTGTGAGAGAGAGTGAATGAGTTTTTCTCACTCTCTCTCTCTCTCTCGCTCTGTGTGTGTGTGTGTGTGTGTGTGTGTGTGTGTGTGTGTGTGTGTGTGTGTGTGT
Source organism: Salvelinus sp. IW2-2015 (assembly GCF_002910315.2). Classification (NCBI taxonomy): domain Eukaryota; kingdom Metazoa; phylum Chordata; class Actinopteri; order Salmoniformes; family Salmonidae; genus Salvelinus; species Salvelinus sp. IW2-2015. The sequence continues at coordinate 22,911,529 of NC_036855.1, read as the reverse complement.
GTGTGTGTGTTGTGGTGTGTGTGTGCGCTCACAGTAATTGCTGCTACCTGGGCAGAATACTATAGGAAAATTTCAGCGACTGGAAAGTGCAGTCAATTGATTGCTTGACTAATTAATCAGCTGCATTGACTAGATGTGGATACAGGACTATTGAGTGGAGTTCTAGCTGAGGGTCCTTTATGAGGACCTAATGATTCTGCTGGCCTGTAGGGTTGTGACCTTTCCCTATATGTCCTTAAGCATAGCCTTGGGTAGACATCTACGATCTAAGTCTCAGTATCAGGCTGTGTAGGGAGGTGTTTATGGAAGCAGAATGTTCTCCGTGTCACTTTACACCTGGTTAAAACTGGATTATGATGGATTAGGCCGGATTAGGTGTCCAAATCCTAATTTCTGATTTCTGATTTAATCAGTTAAACCAGCCAATCAAATTATTTTGAATAGATTGGATAGTGGGCTGTGAAAAACTACATGTCCCTGATATATTTTTTGTTCTAGACTTAATTGGGTAGAGGGGTAGCCCAGTGAGGATTATGATGTCAACTCCACCATTCACAGAGGAGCTGGGCTCACAGTTGTTTCCCCCAGCAGGCAGACCAGTAGACAATGAGTAGGAACCTGATCTGAGACCAGAGGCCTGCTCATAAATACAGCATACCTTTAAAAGTCCTGTTTGCATTGCCAGAGAGAACTGCCTCAACCCTAGAGTCTCACGCTCATGTGAGCACAGAGACGACAGACTATCTGGGGGCCATGGCATTTTGCTGCAGAGTGTCACAACAAGAATGTGTTGTATAAGAGAGAGAGTGTGTGTATGAAATATAGAGGGTGAGCGTGTGTGTTAAGTATGTGTATGTGCTTCTGTTTTGGGGTCTTTGTTTACATGCTTCTCTAGATGTTCAGTATGTGTTGGGTCAGTGAGCTGTGATACTGTATGCGTACAAAGGTTATGAATGTATGCTTGTGTTTGTGCTCCGTACAGTATGCATTTATAGCTGTCACGTCCTGACCTTAGTTCCTTTTTTATGTCTCTACTTTAGTTTGGTCAGGGCGTGAGTTGGGGTGGGCATTCTATGTTTTGTTCTGTGTGTTTATATTCTATGTTGTAGGTCTAGGTTTTCTGTTTCTATATGTTTGGCCTGGTATGGTTCTCAATCAGAGGCAGCTGTCTATCGTTGTCTCTGATTGAGAGCCATACTTAGGTAGCCTGTTTTCCCACTATGATTTGTGGGTAGTTGTTTTCTGTCTTTGTATTAGTTACCAGACMGAACTYTTTCGGTTGTTCTTTGTTTGTTAATTTTGTATTTTTTGTGTTCAGTGCATTTTAATAAAATGACGAACACTTACCACGCTACACATTGGTCCGATCCTTCCTACTCCTCCTCAGACGAAGAGGAGATCCGTGACAATAGCAGCATTATGTACAGTTGAAGTCGGAAGTTTACATACACCTRAGTCAAATACATTTAAACTCAGTTATTCACAATTCCTGACATTTAATCCTAGTAAAAAATTCTCTGTCTTAGGTCAGTAAGGATCACCACTTTATTTTAAGAATGTGAAATGTCAGAATAACAGTAGAGAGAATGGTTAATTTCATATTTTATTTCTTTCATCACATTCCCTGTGGGTCAGAAGTTTACATACACTCAATTAGTATATGGTAGCGTTGCCTTTAAATTGTTTAACTTGGGTCAAGTGTTTCGGGTAGCCTTCCACAAGCTTCCCACAATAAGTTGGGTGAATTTTGGCCCATTCCAAAATGGTGTAACTGTGTAACTGAGTCAGATTTGTAGGCCTCCTTGCTCGCATACGCTTTTTCAGCTCTGCCCACAAATTTTCTATAGAATTGAGGTCAGGGCTTTGTGATGGCCACTCCAATACCTTGACTTTGTTGTCACAACTTTGGAAGTATGCTTGGGGTCATTGTCAATTTGTAAGACCCCTTTGCGACCACTTTCTGTTTCATCAGACCAGAGGACATTTCTCCAAAAAGTACGATCTTTGTCCCCATGTGCAGTTGCAAACCGTAGTCTGGCTTTTTTATGGCGGTCTAGGAGCAGTTGCTTCTTCCTTGCTGAGTGTCGATATAGGACTCATTTTACTGTGGATATAGATACTTTTAGATACTTTTGTACCGGTTTCCCCCAGCATCTTCACAAGGTCCTTTGCTGTTGTTCTGGGATTGATTTGCACTTTTCGCCTTTTCGCCGATGAAGTACCTTCATCTCTAGGAGACAGAACGCATCTCCTTCCTGAGCGATATGACGGCTGCGTGGTCCCATGGTGTTTATACTTGCGTACTATTGTTTGTACAGATGAACGTGGCGTTTGGAAATTGCTGGATGAACCACACTTGTGGAGGTCTASAATATTTTTTGGATGTCTTGGCTGATTTATTTTGATTTACCCATGATGTCAAGCAAAGAGGCACTGAGTTTGAAGGTAGGCCTTGAAATACATCCACAGGTACACCTCCAATTGACTCAAATGATGTCAATTAGCCTATAAGAAGCTTCTAAAGCCATGACATCATTTTCTGGAATTTTCCAAGCTGTTTAAAGGCACAGTCAACTTCGTGTATGTAAACTTCTGACCCACTGGAATTGTGATATAGTGATTATAAGTGAAATAATCTGTCTGTAAACAATTGTTGGAAAAATGACGTGTCTGCACACAGTAGATGTCCTAACCGACTTGCCAAACTATAGTTTGTTAACAAGAAATTTGTGGAGTGAGTTTTAATGATTGTATGTAAACTTCCGACTTCAACTGTACTGTATGTGCAAATTTGTGTGTGCGACTGATGCTGCGTGTGGAGTTGTGTGACTGATGTTATGCGTACTGTATGTTTGTGTCTGACACTATGTGTCTGTGTGCGTCTGACACTGTGTGTGTTTCTCCTTTACTCAGCTCCTCTCGGGATTTTTAATAGGTGGCTACATTAACACAGCCAGGTTCTTATAGTCCCTTTCACATTTTTTACCAGAGTGCCAGAGACTCATGAAAAAGATGATTTAACAGTGAGAGGCCTCTCCATCACATGGAGGGTGGGAGAGGAGGGAATACTGGCCTCTCTGCCCACCACTCTCTCAACTGAAACACCCAYAAGGTTTAGGGACAGAGAACAGACAGAGAAGGTGGGGTGTGGGCACTGGGTACAGGTCTTCACATCTACTGTACCTCTACAGTATATCCTTCAATACCTGTAGAGGCGTGTTTGACTGAAGGTGAAGTGCCAGGCTTAGTTGACACATCCTCATGARTGGCAGGGCAGGAAGTGGCAGAACAGAACTAAACAGAGCAGGGTGTATTCATTAGTGCACACCGTACCAAACCATAGCTACATGTTTTGCAAATAAAACAAGTCTTTCTGATTGGACAAGTTTAGGTTAGACCCTTCCCGTTTCGGCCTGTTTGCCTCCGTTTGTTTCTTAGTGAATACCCCCCAGCTGGCTGTGAAGTGATGTGGGCTGTGCGGTGCTGCTGTACTGGACAACACTGCCTTTATCTCCCATTCAATCCTATAAGCTCTTTCTCTTCCCCATAAGCTCTGTGGTCCCCGGGGGCAGCTGGTCTGGTATTAAAGCATTAAGACAGTCTTTACACTTACTAGACATTTCACAAAAATACACAACATATATAAAAGTATGTGGACACTATGTGGACGAATCCACACATTTAAATGAGTGGATTCGGCTATTTAAGCCACACCCGCTGCTCACAGGTTTATACAATCGAGCACACTGCCATGCAATCTCCATAGACAAACATTGGCAGTAGAATGGCCTTACTGAAGAGCTTAGTGACTTTCAAAGTGGCACCGTCATAGGATGCCACCTTTCCAACAAGTCAGTTTGTCAAATTTCTGCCKTGCTAGAGCTGCCCCGGTCAACTGTAAGTGCAGTTATTGTGAAGTGGAAACGTCTAGGAGCAACAACATCTCAGCCACGAAGTGGTAGGCCACACAAGCTCACAGAACGGGAAGCGGAAGGGACAAGGGACTCAGCTAACTGTCACGTCTCCAACGCTACCACTGGAGGTAGCGCACAACACTTGCCAGACAGTTGCCCCCCTCTAAGCAGGACAGTGTAAACAGAATTGTCTCGTTGAGCCAACACTCTTACAGTAAAAATGTTAATAACATATAAATGTTTATAATTGTATAATTATAAAATATAATTGTTTTATTGAGTGTTTACCTGAAATTGTACTAACGTAAACTCACCCCATTCCGTACAAATGTGCGCAACCGCAACATTCAAACGAGGCTACAAAGAAAACTAATGGGACTGTAGCGACTGTGTTGACTTCAAAATCGGGGGTGTGAACTACGTTTCTATTCAAGCGTTGATCGACATGGTAATAGTAGTATTGGAGAAAAGTTGAAAAAACTGACCCTCCGTTACATCGTGACGTGTCATGCCGTAACGTACAGCATGCATAAAGCAACTATTTCTGTCTTACAATCTCTCTCCACCAGGTGTAGCACTTCTCTCATCCTTTAAAACAAGAAATGGACAGTGACGGGGGTAGGGGGGATACCTAGTCATTTTTTGCGTCATCATTGCATGCGATCATCATTCTCAAAGCCGCTGTTTGCTTCTAAGATCACTTTAGCACCGCCCTAAAAACCCGATTCAAATTCGACACAAACCTTCAAATAGGTATGTAATGACACATTATATAAACTCTTTATAGTGTTTTATTTACATTTTAGAGGCGATAAGGTGATAAGTTGGACAGATCGAGTGAAAAAAAGCAATTTTCCCACACAACATCTCTCCCTCTCACTATCACGCATTAGGTTCGCTTCCCCACCCGCCATTTTTAAAAAGACCCGACGGGGCTCATTGCCTTCTTGAATCATGCAGAAACGGGCAGCGTGGGGGTCATGTAATTGATTCTGTTGGAAAGGGGAGAAATTGTGCTTTACAATGGTATTGCCATTACAGTTGATCTGGAAGTATTACGTTTTTGAGGCGCTAAAATAAAAAGGCGATGTACAAAAGTGAGTGAGTTTACGTTAACAGCCTGTTATGTTCTGAGATTGTCGTTGTAGCTTTAAATCTCAACAGTGTTTATTTAAAAAATGTTTTTGCTTGACTGCACTGAGCCACCAAGGTCCAGGCAAGTAGAAACTCCCCAGGTAGCTAATTATCAACGTTTTCATTTGCAATTAGCTTTTAACTCATATAATGACTTCCATGATATTGATCAAATGAAGAATGTTTTTTCTAAGGTAACTTTAATACGGTAGGTGAGGATGCAAAAATGATTTTGTTTAGCTAGCTAGCTTGCTATCTAACGTAACCTTGCTGTGTAGCCTATATTATAATATGAATGGCACTGTATGGCAACATTTAGTATGGGATCTCTTTCACTACTCCGCTCCTCAGACTCTCCTTCATCTCTTCTAGTGGATATAGGGCCCAAAGCATGAAACAAACAGAGAATCTCTCTGCCGACAGACAGGTACTTATCACAGTTGGAGGCCGTTCCTTCTCTTGCTACAACATAAGCGGTACCTGCTTCTTGCCAARCTGGTAGCGACGAATCTGCCACTTCTACTTGTAGAATTGCAGTGCTCGTCAGTTGCCAAAAACTTTTTGCCAATCATAGAGCACAAAAAGGAGTGACAACAAAAAGGAAGAAAAGAGGGGATTTTCTCTGTACATCCATGGTTAACTGTCATCAGCCAGTCACACTTCATATGCAATGTAGACTATGGGATGGTAGCCAGCTAAGTGCACAGACGCAATGCACACTAAATACATCCCCAAAACTAGCTAACCACTATAGCTAATATTGACATTAGAATTAAATGACAATAGATTAGTTTCCATGAAACAGCTTCCTGTGTTAGCTGCCAAGCTAGTGCACTGTCCTTAGCTAGCTAGCTATGTTATGTAGAGTGAATTAAATCATTTCTTCATCTTGCTAGATAATTATCTAGCTGTGGCCATCTGGCTACGAAATATGAATAATAAGTCAATACATAAACTAAGCAACACACATGTTTGGCCCTGTCTGGGGGTATCGTCGGACAGTGTCTCCCGACCCCTCCTGTCTCAGCCTCAGCCTCAGTTTATGTGTCGGGGGCTAGGGTCAGTCTGTTATAGCTGGAGTATTTCTCCTGTCTTGTCCTGTGTGTGAATTTAAGTAAGCTCTCTCTCTCTCTCATCTCTCTCTCTCTCTCTCTCCTCTCTCTTCTCTCTTCTCTTCTCTCTCTCTCTCTCTCTCTCTCTCTCTCTCTCTCTCTCTCTCTCTCTCTCTCTCTCTCTCTCTCTCTCTCTCTCTCTCTCTCTCTCTCCTCTCTCTCTCTCTTCTCTCAGGAGCTGAGCCCTAGGACAATGCCTCAGGACTACCTGCCCGATGACTCCTTGCTGTCCCCAGTCCACCTGGCCGTGCTGCTGCTCCAGTTTCAACTGTTCTGCCTGTGGCTATGGAACCCTGACCTGTTCACCGGACGTGCTACTGTCCAGACAGCCTGCTGTTTTTCAACTCTCTAGAAACAGCAGAAGCGGTAGAGATATTCTGAATGTCGGCTATGAAAAGCCAACTGACATTTACTCCTGAGGTGCTGACCTGTTGCACCCTCGACAACCACTGTGATTATTATTATTTGACCCTGCGGTCATCTATGAACATTTGAACATATTGGCCATGTTCTGGTTATAATCTCCACCCGGCACAGCCAGAAGAGGACTTGCCACCCCTCAGAGCCTGGTTCCTCTCTAGGTTTCTTCCTAGGTTCTGGCCTTTCTAGGGAGTTTTTCCTAGCCACCGTGCTTCTACACCTGCATTGCTTGCTGTTTGGGGTTTTAGGCTGGGTTTCTGTATAGCACTTTGTGACATCGGCTGATGTAAGAAGGGCTTTATAAATACATTTGATTGATTGATTGACATGCATTGCCAAACAATGCTACAACCACCTTCTGGTTTGGAGTATTTTAACAAGGCTGAGTGGCTGACGACTTCAAAGTCTTTGCTGTGTGAACACAAAAGAGATTGACTGCGACACTGTTCAGAGGTGCTAAGTACTGTCGGCAGGCAAACGTTTGACAATCCAACCGGTATGCCTGAGCTATAAGACCCAGGCCGTTAAAGTTTACACAGTGTCGTTAAGAGGCCAGCTCACGAAAGACAATGCTAAATACACAGTGATTACAGTGTGGGTCAGTGGGCTAGAGCCACATGCTGGTGGCCACATCCATTCTGATATTCAACTCTGAAAGTATGTTGTGTGTGTTTTTTAATTTAGACACAATATCAGCAGCACCTACTCTATGATGACCAGAGCATGTTATCATTGCACTAATTATAAAACGAATGAGGGCCATTGCAATTACCATAATGCATACTACACAATGATTGCCTGGTCATGATGATGATGACGGTGATTATTCTACCCTAAATGAGCTCAGAGCACAGAGGGCCATGTTATGTCCATGCCAGTATTTCCATGGGACCCACGTTGCATTACGTAGCCTGTCCTCCTCCAGCACTATGCTGTAGCTCCATCTCCCCAGTGAGGCAGCCATGTGTGGTGTTTGGATGTGAGCTCACAGGGACATATTTAAACGCCAGTCACAAGATGCCAGTGTTGGGTTTGCGTAGCGATGAGCTCCTGCTCTCAGAATAGCCCCTAGGAGCCCAGCGGCCCCCTGGCCTAGCCGGCAGTAACCCTGGCCCGTGTGCCAGTTGGCAGCCACCCAGTTGTTGGGTCAGACGTGAATCCTGGGCTGGAGAGGGAGGGACAGGGATGGGGGGTGATGCAATGTGGCCCATTTTAACACTGACAACTGCACTCTCTTTGGCACGCCCCTATAAGGGGAAAAAGATGAGGTGTTGTACTGGTTCTCCTGGACAGTCCCCCCCCCCCTCTCTCTCTCTCTCTCTCTCTCTCTCTCTCTCTCTCTCTCTCTCTCTCTCTCTCTCTCTCTCTCTCTCTCTCTCTCTCTCTCTCTCTCTCTCTCTCTCTCTCTCTCTCTCTCTCTCTCTCCTCTCTCTCTCTCTCTCTCTCTCTCTCTCTCTCTCCTCTCTGGCTCGCTCTCTTTCTCTCTTGCTAACTGTCCTTACAAATTATCTGTCAATCTCTCCTAAACTTGACCCACTTCAAATGGTGAAAGTACCTGACCCACCACTCTACACACCCCATCTCTCCTACAGTAAATCTTGTAGTCAGACTCCACCACCGGGCCGCTCTGAACCCCCCTGTCCCTCCGAAACAAACATTTTCCAGGCAGGACCAAAATATCCCCTGCAAAGCCTGCTAATAAAAATACCCTGCATGCCAAGGATAGCTTCCATGGGGAATAAAGCGACCAACATATAGAGGGATGATTCTGAGTATGGGAAGGAGGTCAGGAGAAGGTGAAGGGGTGTGGCAGAGGTGGCCAAGAGGCACCATCCAGCCAATTGGAGAGAGAAACAGAGGGGGCACGGAAGGCGATTGGTGCGCAGTTGGTGCCCTTGATACAGGGTGTATTTGTTTGGGCAAACAATCAGCGGATGTTCTGTGAAGAGAGAGAGACACAGAGTCTGGGCATTCCCTCTGAAAGTCACCCTGGTCGCCGGGGGGGATGAAGGTCCAGAGAGTCATGGTGATTATACCCACAGTGCTCCTGTAGTTCTAACAGAGTTTACACACACTGGCAAGTGGTCTGATGGGCCTCTTGGCGAGTCAGTGTGTGACAGCGTGGAGGTTGGCTGTACAACGAAAGTGTGTGTGTGTGTCTGTGGAGAGCGAGTGTCTGGAGTGTATCTCCCCTGTGGGACAGAGTGTATGGAGTTGTATGTGAGTGAAATATGGAGTCTGTCTTTTATTTTCAACACCCCACTCCCAGGTGGTGACAGCCTGTGCTAAGTGCTGTAATAGCCAATTGATTTTGTCCCTTTTTTTGGTGGTGGCAAGACATAAATCAAAGCGTCTGTCAGGACCTTGGTATAGGGGGGTGTTTGCAATTGTGTGTGTGTGTGTGTATGTATGCTCTCAGGGTGGGCTGGAGGGTTATGTTTGGACTGGGAGTGTGTCAACAATTAATCCACACTGTGATCTCAAGGCCACAGCTCTCCTGACCTCCAGCCACAATCCAACAGGGACTGCAGCTTCACTAAAGGCCCGTGTGTCTCTGTGTGTCTGGTGGACATGAGAAATCAGCACAGCAGCGAAAACAGACTCAAAGCCAACCTCTCAGGTTCCTTAGAGCTTTCATGGGAATAGCATCTCACAATTATTGTTACGCAGACAATTGATAATAATACCCTGTGATATTTTATATAGTGTACATCAAATTAAATCAAAATGGGATTTGTCACATGCTTCGTAAACAACAGGTGTAGACTAACTGTGAAATGCTTACTTACGGGCCCTTCCCAACAATGCAGAGAGAACAACAATAGAAAAATAATAACACAAGGCATAAATACACAATAAGTAACGATAACTTGGCTATGTACACGGGGTACTAGTACCGAGTCGATGTGCAGGGGTACGAGGTAATTGAGGTAGATATGTATATATGTAGGGGTAAAGTACTAGGAAAAATTATAGATAATTAACATTAGCAGCAGTGTATGTGATGAGTCAAAAAGGTTAGTGCAAAAAGGGTCATGCAGATAGTCCGGAAAGCTATTTGTTGGACTTTTTAGCAGTCATATGGCTTGGGGGTAGAAACTGTTCAGGGTCCTGTTGGTTACAGACTTGTCTATGACTTGAGTGGTTGGAGTCTTTGACAATTGTTAGGGCCTTCCTCTGACATGGCTGGTATAGAGGTCCTGAATGGCAGGGAGTTTGACCCCAGTGATGTACTGGGCCGTACACACTACCCTCTGTAGTGCCTAGGGGTAGGATGCCAAGCAGTTGCCATACCAAGCGGTGATGCAGCTAGTTAAGATGATCTCCATGGTGCAGCTGGAGAACTTTTGTAAGATCTGAGGGCCCATGACAAATCTGTTCAGCCTCCTGAAGGGGAAGAGGCATTGTTGTGTGTGTGGACCATGTTAATTACTTAGAGATGTGGACACAGAGGAACTTGAAGCTCTCAACCCGCTCCACTACAGCTCCGTCGATGTGGATGGGGGCGTGCTCAGCCCTCCGTGTTCTGTAGTCCACGCTCAGCTTCTTTGTCTTGCTGACGATGAGGGAGAAGTTGTCCTGGCAACACAATACCATGTCACTGACCTCCTCCCTATAGGCTGTCTCATCGTCGTCGTTGATCAGGCCTACCACCGTTGTATCGTCAGCAAACTTAATGATGGTGTTGGAGTAGTAGTCGTGGTTGAACAGGGAGTACAGGAGGGGACTAAGCACGCACCCCTGAGGGGCCCCCATGTTGAGGGTCAGCATGACAGATGTGTTGTTGTCTACCCTCACCACCTGGGGGTGGCCCGTCAGGAAGTCCAGGATCCAGTTGCAGAGGGAGGTATTCAGTCTCACGGTCCTGAGCATAGTGATGACCTTGGAGGGCACTATGATCTTGAATGCTTAGCTGTAGTCAATGAACAGCATTCTCACATAGGTGTTCCTCTTGTCCAAGTGGAAGAGGTCATTGGGGATCTGAGGATCTGTTGGGGCGGTTTGCAAATTGGAGTGGGTCCAGAGTATCTGTGTTGATGGTGTTGATGTGAGTCTTGACCAGCCTTTCAAAGCATTTCATGGCTACAGGTGTGAGTGCTATAGGGCGATAGTATTTTAGACAGATTACCTTGGCTTTCTTGGGCACAGGGACTATGGTGGTCTGCTTGAAACATGTAGGTATTACAGACTGGGTCAGGGAGAGGTTGAACATGTCAGTAAAAGATAGAAGATAGAAGTCAAAGGCCACTATCCAGTTAAATCAAGTCAGACATTTTGTGATCTCTCTTTTGTATATATCTAAGAACCATGGTATATAACCACCGTTTAGGCCTACGTTAACTTGAAAAGGAAACATTAAAGCAGTGATCTCCAGGACAGCTGATCCTCATAGACACATAGATAGAGAGAGAGAACACAGATGTGAGCAACACTGGGACCATGTTAATCCTCTTAATTCAATTATGGTAAACAGGGACGGGGCTTCCTTCTAAACAAAACACAATAAGCAGGAGTACTGCAGGCAAATGGGGGGGCAGCCTCTGATGTAGAGAGCTATGACAGCGGGGGGCCTGGCAGGCTCCGAATCTCCACTGGGATACCCATCAACCCCCTAACCCCCTACTGGGTCCCCCTACCTACTCCCTCTACTCTCCCCCAGGCTTTGCCTGCCCCTCGACTTCTTTAGCCCTGGGGATGGGGTGTCAGACTTGGACAATGCCACTGGGACAAAGGGGCTGAAGCCCCACACACAGCGTGTCTACTGTGTCCAGCTGTGGCCATTCCAGCACAGCTCTCATGTGAGGTAGGGAGAGGAAGGGGTTGTGGGGAGAGGAGAGGAGGGGAGAGGAGAGCTAGGGAGATAAGGGGAGAAGGGTAGAGAGGTTCGGAAACAGTTCGGAACAGTTTGTTTATATATTATAATGATATTTTGTGAAATTTTTMGGCAAGGGTTTTTGCCATTGTTCGTTAGCACAAAAGAGCTGAAGTTTATGCCACTTTGTCGGTCATTGGTCAACAGTAGGGATTCTTTAAGGAAGTGTTTGTTGTCATTCAACGATAAATGACTTGTTAGTTAGTTGTAAAAGTTAGTTAGTTGTAAAACTGCACTACTAATATCTCCTCGGCAGAAACGTCAAAACGAAGGACAGATTTCTTGACTTATCTTAGATTAGTGTATACTGGCTATGGCGTCTCAAGATGGACAAACAGTACTATTGCCGTTTATCAAGCGACGGGAGTATGCGAGCACACTTGTTCGGTTTGCCTAGCTGAGTTCGGCTAGCCTAGAAGCATTCAGAAACCTTAATGACGAGGGTTTGGCTTCTAATGTTGTGTAGGTCTGCCAAAGTGTTTTGGGCCTGCCTAGCTCACTCCTGCTGAAACATCTCCACGCTGCTGTAACCTGCTAACCTGGACCAGACTGCCACCAGCACCTCCTCTCCATGAAAGAGAGTGTCGGTTTCTGGGGATGAACGCAGGACAGAGAAGGAGAGAGGAGGGAGGAAAGAGGGGAGTATGTTTTTGAAGCAGTTAGACAATCTGTTTGGATTAGGCAGACTGCCAGAGAGACATGGAAATGATGGGCAGCCGGGACGAGGGGAGGAAAGGAAGAGGAGGAGAGAGGAAGGGAGACAGATGGGGAGAAATGGGTGATGGTGGAGGGGTTGAGTAAAGGAGAGGGAGAGGGGGAGGAGAGTGTAGGGAGAGGGGTCGGAGATTGGAATCTCAGGATCTAAGGCTCTTTGGGCTTGATGGTTCCCAGATGTTGCAGCTTCTTGTCCCTCCCCTCCCCTCCCTCCTCAGCCKCCTCCCTTCCCCTCTTTTGACCTTTGAGCTTCTCTGCGTGGTGAATACACAGGAGCACAGTTAGCAATGCAGGCAGATGGGTCAGTGGCAGTGTGGAGGCCTGGCCTCCTGTGGTCCAGGGGAAATGGAAGGTGAGAGTCGTCTTCCACAACAACAACACACCCTCAAAGGCCAGGGGGAGGCAGGCTATGTTTTCTTATCCTCCCTCTACACCTAGCTGCCTTGGCAGGGTGTGTGCATGGATGTGTACATGTGCATGTATGTCTGTGTGTGTGTCTGTGCGTGTGTTTGCAAGCGTGTGTGTGTGTGTGTGAGTGCATGTGGGTGGGTGGGGATGTGTGCAGATGTACACTACATGACCAAAAGTATGTAGACACCTGCTCGTCGAACAACTCATTCCAAAATCAAGGGCATTAATATGGAGTTGGTTCCCCCTTTGCTGCTATAACAGCCTCCACTCTTCTGGGAAGGCTTTCCACTAGATGTTGGAACATTGCTGCGGGGACTTGCTTCCATTCAGCCACAAGAGCATTAGTGAGGTCGGGCACTGATGTTGGGCGATTAGGCCTGGCTCGCAGTCGGCGTTCCAATTCATCCCAAAGGTGTTCGATGGGGTTGAGGTCAGGGCTCTGTGCAGGCCAGTCAGGTTCTTCCACACCGATCTCGACAAACCATTTCTGTATGGACCTCGCTTTGTGCACGGGGGCATTGTCATGTTGAAACAGGAAAGGGCTTTCCCCAAACTGTTGCCACAAAGTTGGAAGCACAGAATCGTCTACAATGTCATTGTATGCTGTAGCATCAAGATTTCCCTTCAATGGAACTAAAGGGCCGAGCCTGAACTATGAAAAACAGCCCCAGACCATTATTCCTCCTCCAGCAAACTTTACAGTTGGCCCTAAGCATTGGGGAAAGTAGCGTTCTCCTGGCATCRGCCAAACCCAGATTAGTCCGTCAGACTGCCAGATTGAGAAGCATAATTCATTACAGATTGTGTTTCAACTGCTCCAGATTCCAATGGTGGGGAGCGCATGGTGATCTTAGGCTTGTGTGTGGCTGTTCGGCCATGGAAACGCATTTCATGAAGCTCCCGACAAACCGTTATTTTGCTGATGTTGCTTCCGGAGGCAGTTTGGAACTTTGTAGTGAGTGTTGCCACCCGAAGACAGACAATTTTAACGCGCTACATGCTTCAGCATTTGGTGGTCCTGTTCTGTGAGCTTGTGTGGCCTACCACTTCGCGGCTGAGTCGTTGTTGCTCCTAGATGTTTCCACTTCACAAAACCAGCACTTACAGTTGACCGGGGCAGCTCTAGCAGGGCAGAAATGTTATGCTGACTTGTTGGAAAGGTGGCATCCTATGATGGTGCCACGTTGAAAGTCATTGAGCTCTTCAGTAAGGCCATTCTTCTGCCAATGTTTGTCTATGGAGATTGCATGGAGGTGTGATCGATTTTTTATACCTGTCAGCAATGGGTGTGGCTGAAATAGCCGAATCCACTAATTTGAAGGGGTATCCACATACCTTTGTATATTTCATTAATGTGTATGAGTGTTTGAACACTAGTGCAGTTCCATCGATATATGTATCTCTTGTACATGTGGGTGATTTCGTTTTCTTTGTCCCCCATTCACAGTGTCTTCGGGAAGTATACAGACCCCTTGACTTTTTCCACATTTTGTTATGTTACAGCCTAATATTGATTAAATTGTTTTTTTCTTCATCAATCTACACACAATACCCCATAATGACAAAACAAAAACTGAAATATTACATTTACATAAGTATTCAGACCCTTTACTCAGTACTTTGTCGAAGCACCTTTGGCAGCAATTACAGCCTTGAGTCACTACACGCTTGGAACACCTGTATTTGGGGAGTTCCTCCCATTCTTCTCTATAGGTTGGATGGGGAGTGTCGCTTCAAAACTATTTTCAGGTCTTTCCAGAGATGTTTGATTGGGTTCAAGTCCGGGCTCTGGCTGGGCCACTCAAGGACATTCAGAGACTTGTTCAGAAGCCACTCCTGCGTTGTTTTGGCTGTGTGCTTAGGGTCGTTGTCCTGTTGGAAGGTAAACCTTTGCTCCGGTCTGAGGTCCTGAGCACTCTGGAGCAGGTTTTCATCAAGGGTCTCTGTACTTTACTCCATTAATCTTCCCCTCAATCCTGAGTGGTCTCCCAGTCCCTGCTGCTGAAAAACATCCACACAGCACGAAGCTGCCATCACCATGCTACACCTTAGGGATGGTGCCAGGTTTCCTCCAGACGTGATGCTTGGCATTCAGGTCAAAGAGTTCAATCTTGGTTTCATCAGACCAGAGAATCTTGTTTCATCAGACCAGAGAATCTTGTTTCTCATGGTCTGAGAGTCTTCAGGTGCCTTTTGGTAAACTCCAAATGGGCTGTCATGTGCCTTTTACTGAGGAGTGACTTCCGTCTGGCCACTCTACCATAAAGGCCTGATTGGTGGAGTGCTGCAGAGATTGTTGTCCTTCTGGAAGGTTCTCCCATCTTCACATAGGAACTCTAAAGCTCTGTCAGAGTGAACATCGGGTTCTAGGTCACCTCCCTGACCAAGGCCCTTCTCCCCCAATTGCTCAATTTGGCCAGGCGGACAGCTCTAGGAAGAGGCCACTGTGTTCGTGGGGACCTTCAATGCTGCAGACATTTTTTGGTACACTTCCCCTTATCTGTGCTTCGATACAATACTGTCTCGGAGCTCTACAGACAATGTATTCGACCTCATGGCTTGGTTTCTACTCTGACATGCACGTCAACTGTAGGACCTTATATAGACAGGTGTGTACCTTTCCAAATAATTTCCAATCAATTGAATTTAGGTGGACTCCAATCAAGTTGTAGAAACATCTCAAGGATGATCAATGGAAACAGGATGCACCTGAGCTCAATTTTGAGTCTCATAGCAAAGGGTCTGAACACTTATGTAAATAAGAAATTTAAAAAAATGTTTTTGCTTTGTCATTATGGGGTATTGTGTGTAAAAAATAATATTGAATACATTTTAGAATAAGGCTGTAATGTAACAAAATGTGGAAAAAGTGAAGGGGTCTGAATATTTTCCTGACTGCATTGTGTGTGTACTGTATATGTTTCATAATTTTGTGTGAGTTTAAAGTGTATAATGTATTTACACCGCACCCTGCAGTGCTGCAGTGTATTGCAGTATATTGCTCATATTGTAGCCGGAGCTGAAATGCCAGCGTTGGTAAATTTACTGCCTCTGGCTGCAGCCGGCCATGTCTCAGAATGACAGCGTGTTCTAGTCTACCTGTCTGCTAAAGCGCTGACACCTTTCCGCCACGCTCCACACGGCCGGCCTCTGCCTCTCCTCCGCCTCCCCTCCGCCTCTCCTCCGCCTCCCCTCTGCTCTCCTCCGCCTCTCCTCTGCTCTCCTCCGCTCCCCTCGCCTCTCCTTGCTCCCCTCTGCCTCTCCTCCGCTCTCCTCTGCCTCTCCTCGCCTCCTCCTCCGCCTCTCCTTCTGCCTCTCCTCCGCCTCCCTCTTGCCTCTCCTCCGCCTCCCCTCCGCCTCCCCTCCGCACCGGACAGGTTGCTGCCATATATTAGAGAGTTGTTGACTGGCTGCTGAAGCACACATTTGTCAACATATTAGAGTGTGTCAACAATTGAACAACAGCCCCTCAGCCCACCCACCCAATCCAGAGCCACTGCTCCCCATCCCCTGTTCTGTACCCTAGAAATATAGGAATGGGGAAAAATATATGGGATGCTGGTAATGTGTGTGTGTGTGTCTGTATGTGTGTGTGTGTGTCCGTGGGATGAGGTGGGGGGAGTGGAGTGGGTCACCTCTAGGGTTTAGTAGGCAGTGTCACATGACTTGGCACTTCTAAGCAGACAGTATGATGGGACCAGTAACCTCCGATGTCACCATATCCACTATTATATGACTGGGTGTCTGGTTAGGCAGTGTACCAGGTTTCTGAAACAGAGCCCCCATTGCTGATCAGCATAACCTCTTATCCACTGTTTTAGATTTTAACTCCAATGCAAAAGTTCAACTTGTACTGAAGACCCCACACTCTTAGTGCTCCACTGGTCAGTTCCTTTGAGGATAATTGTAACCGTTCATTGGTCAACTTAGTGGGCTGCAGGGACGAACTGACGTCATATTAGATCACGTGCAGTGTCCCTGAAATCTGCTCAGCTCAGAGGTGTATTAAATGGGGAGCTGAAACTCACCCAGCATTCTGATCCTACAATTGAAAGGCAAAGCTGGATGGCTCAGAATCAGACTTCTATGTTAAGCTCTCAAGTCAGTGAGGGTTTGAGGTGGCTGTTGTTTCATTCCACTGTGTGTTGATATTACGGTACACACACATGGTCTTGTCTAGCCGCAGGAGTTTCTCTATCCCTCTCAACACCTTTAAAAACGTGGGCCACACGAAGGGAATATTTCACGGAAGCCCTCGCTTAATTTGTGGTCATGGTTGCCAGATATGGAGAGCGACATTCTATCCGTCTAGAGACGAGTGGATCTGTTTTTTTTGGGGGGGGGGTTGGTATTTTGGGAGCATCTCATGGCTGTCACAGGAGAACTGGGTAGGGGATGTGTTGGGAAGGGAAGTGGAGCTGTGGCGGGGATTCCACAGCTGGCTCACGTCACTCCTATCCCCCAACTAGACGCCCACAACAAAAAAGTCTAGACTCTCTCTGTCTTTCCAGGGTAAACAAAGCTGGAACTTTCTCTGAGCTCCTGGACCTCAGTAAACTGTACAGTTGAAGAGGCTCTCGCTGGACTGTCAAATCTGAACTCTATGGCAAGACAGGGTGTCTATTAAAGCCATTAATAAATAAAGAAAGGCAATAGCACCACCAAAGAAATAGATATCGCACTATTACTTATTTACCACAGCTGAATTATTTATTGTTTATTCCAAATTATCTTTTTTTGTAGTCTACCCTTTTAGATAAGGTAACAGCATTAGATGCAGTAGATAACCAAGTTCAGCTATGAGTCCAGGAGGCCAGGGATGCATGGAAGCATGTGTACAAGTGAGGCTGCCGTGAGGATCTTATTATTGACATCAAAGAACGGGTGAACCAGAGACAACGGCCAAGCAGCACTAAATCTCTCTCTCTCCCCCTCTCTCTCTCTCTCTCTCTCTCTCTCTCGCCATCTCTCTCTCTCTCTCTCTCTCTCTCTCTCTAAATTAGGGGCATGGTGGCTTTTTGAAGTCTGCTCGGCATCAACACCAATAAACGCGAGCCATGGCCTGCCTCTCTGGTCCTAAATTAAGTAATCATTACCCCTGGCGTGACTTAGCCATGTGGGCCATTACTACAGCGGGCCTGCCTGGGCTGGGAGGAGACTAGAGCCTGAGGTCTTTGCTGACAATTCAATTTCAAMTTTTATTGTCACGTGCACAAGTACAGTGAAATGCCTTTCTTGGAAGCTCTTTCCCAACAATGCAGTAATTAATATCTGTAGTAGTACAAAATAAAGTAAAACAAAAACACACGAGAAATAGCAATAAGACGAACATGAGAAAGTATGTAAGCTGCAGTATACCATATTTACAATGTGCAGCGATAGTGGAGTTGTAGGGGTAGACATGCACAGTATAAGGTGATTAGGCATCTGATAAATGGAGTAGCAGCAGCGTATGATGATTGTATGTGAGTGTGTGTGCGTGTGTGTAGAGTCAGTAGGAATGTGTTTGCGTGTTGTGTGTGTGAGCTAATGAATTGTGTGTTTGTGAGTGTGTTGAGTCCTGTGAGTGTGTAGAGTCCTGTGGATTGTGTAGAGTCCTGTGAGTGTGTAGAGTCCTGTGAGTGTYCATTGTAAAGATGTGAATAGCGCCATGTGATCAAGGCCGGTGCAGTTGCCATACCAAGCAGTGATGCAGCCAGTCAAMGGTGRAGCTGTAGAACTTTTTTGAGATCCCTTGCCAAATCTTTTCAACCTCACGAGGGGGAGAAGCACTGTCGCACCTTCCTCACGACTGTGCGCATATGTGTAGACCATTTTAAGCCCCCCCCCCCACACACCTTTCCTGTAGTCCACGATCAGCTCCTTGGTCTTACTGACATTGAGGGAGAGGTTGTTGTCCTGGCTCCACACTGCCAGATCACTGACCTCCTCCCTATAGGCTGTTTCATCATCGTCGGTGATCAGGCCTACCACCATCGGGTCGTCAGCAAACTTGATGTTTGAGTCGTGTGTGGTCACGCAGTCATGAGTGAACAGGGAGTACCGGAGGGGACTAAGCACACACCCCTGTGGGGCCCATGTGTTGAGGGTTAGCATGGCGGAGGTGATCTTGCCTACCCTCATCACCTGCAGGCAGCCCGTCAGAAAGTCCAGGATCCAATTGCATAGGGAGATGTTCAGTCCCAGGGTCCCAAGCTTGGTGATGAGTTTGGAGGGGACTATGTGGTTGAACGCTGAGCTGTAGTCAATTAACAGCATTCTCACATACTGTAGGTGTTCCTCTTGCCCAGGTGGAAGAGGGCAGTGTGGATCTGTGAATCTGTTGGGGCGGTATGCAAATTGGAGTAAGTCTAAGATGTCTGACATAATGGAGTTGATGTGTGCCATAACCAGCCTTTCAAAGCACTTCATGATTACAGATGTGAGTGCTACAGGGCGGTAGTCATTGTGTTAGGTATCCTTAGAGGTCTTGGAAACAGGAATGATGGTGGTCAGCTTGAGACGTGGGGATTACTGACTGGGACAAGGAGAGGTTGAAAATGACTATGCATATGCCACTAGAATGGATGGAAGAGGTGGCTGGTTTTCCCTTCTCCTTAATCTCTCCAGGACTCCCCCTAACCTGCCTATTTTTTGCCCCGGCTTTCTTTTTCGGTAGCCCGAAAATTGGGTCAGAATTACACAAAGAGCCCAGGGCAGATGAGTCGAAGTTGAAGCCGGAATTTAGGTTAGTAACTGCTGACCTCATGTTCAAAGGTCATCACATACCATCCATCTGACCTGAGCCAAGAAATAACAACTCCAAAAACAGAAGAAAGAGCAGCGAAGTGAGGTGATGGAGTGGCCAGATCACTCTCTCAAACACCATTTAAAGTTGTGCCAAGGCCTTTTCTAGTACCATTGCTCTGGCTCAGTGGCTCTGCATCCAGGGAGAGAGGAGGTGCCCTCCCATAACCTCACTTTGCCTTGTCCTACCTTTTCTATTCTAGCTGCTGCGGCAGGGAGATTGTATAACCCAACTGTGTAAAACACTTTTACGGCATTGTAAAGATTTACTATTGGAGTAAATAACGGTGGGAGAACAGGGCTTTTAAAAAAGAGCCCAATCAATATGCCAGAGAAGGCTGCACTGGGGGACAGGCAGTGTCTGATGCCCATCACAGGTGGAGGGAGTGTGTGTGTGCAGCGTGTGTCTATGTGTTTTACCCTTGTCCTTAACCCACTCCTCACTATATCATTGGTGTCGATGGCCCTTGTTCTAATCCATAAAGCAGAAACCAAAGCAATCAAATAAGACATTCTTCAGCTAGATGTAAAAGTAGCCGATAAGAATGGGCAGTTGTTTTTCGTTGGCTGCCAGTTATTATATTGTGTCATTTAAAATGACAGACACTCTGATGTATCACTGTTTGGATCCTGATCTTGTTACAGTGATCGTACCATGGTGTACCTCTTAGACTTTGCCTTGAAACCAATGTTTGCATTTGTTACATGTTTTCCTAGATTTACTATTGTAGCCAATATATTATAACGACTACTCCTTAGTTAGTCATACCTGCCCCACTCTGTTCATGTTGGAGGTATGAAGTTTAAGAATACATGCTTGCAATGGTACACACACACACACACACACACGCACGCACGCACGCACGCACGCACGCACGCACGCACGCACATACGCACGCTTGCACGCACATACGCAACGCTCACAACAATTCACACAAACAGGCATGCACGCATGCATGCAGTCATCAATAAATTGCACACAGCAGACACACACCCTCTCACATACACACGTGCAAGCGCACGCGCGCGCGCACACACACACACACACACACACACACACACACACACACACACACACACACACACACACACACACACACACACACACACACACACACACACACACACACACACACACCACACAACACACACACACACACACTACACAGTTCACACAGAGACACTCAGGTCTGGTGAGCAATAAATCGCACAGCCCATCTAACAAGTTCATTTCCGGAGGCCGGAGAGGATGGGTCTCAGAATTTTTGGAGTCAGCAGCCTTGTGAGGATCAATGGCAGGAGACGGAGAGCGAGGGCCAGGGAATTGAGCTAAGATACAAAAATCAATCAGCAATTTAATCGCTTCAGTCAGGGAGGGGGAGAGAGCAAAAGGGAGGACAGGAGAATTCCAGCACTTTTTTACTTTAAAAAAGACCACTTTGATTTAACCCTTTGACATATAGTATACATCTCTCATTTTTATTGAAGCATTTCTATGTGACAGTTGAGGCTCCTATGAGACTAGATGTATTTTCAGATAAGGGATCGCTCATTTAAAGTAACTGGACAAAAATGCAGAGAATAGTCAAAGGAGAAGAAAGAGATACAGGAGGAGCAATGGAAAAAGAGTGCAGGTACTGTACAAAAACACTTCATTATCATTTTATCCAGCGCTTTAAAAGGAAAATAATATTCCAGTTCCCGTAAATGTAAACACATACAATGTACATATGTGGGTGCTATTAAACATGTTGTAAGTCTAGATGTGTTCATTGGATTTTTGTCTAGGTGTGTGTGGTTATACAGTGTGTGATCTCATCTGTAGCTAGGTCTCACGGCCCTCATCCAGAGATGCAGATGTAAGACTTCCCCTCCTCTGTATGTGTGAATGGTCTGCCTGGAGTAGGGAGGGGAGAGGGGGGGGGGGGTGGGATGCATCTGATGGCCACAATGGAGAAAATAAATGGTTGTTGAGAAAATGGTTCATTTGGAGCTAGGCGTTGAGAGGGAGCTCATTTAGGTCAATGTCCGAGGCTTGGAATTGACACTATTGAACCAGCAAGCCTTCCGCTAATAAAATGAATGACGGCCTCTGGCCGCAGAATCGAAGATATGGATTCTGGGAGGAAAGAAAGAGCAAGCCAAAGAATAGAAAGGGAGGGAGTTCATTGAAAAATGCTACTCTTTGTGTGAATTTGAGAGAGAGAGAGAGAGAGAGAGAGAGAGATAGAGAGAGAAAATGTGCAATGCATCAGTCTCTGTAGAGTGCGAGTTTGGGTGCGTACAGTGTCAGCTTGTCCTTCTGTGTAACAGCTTTCTATTCGCTGTTCTAGGGGCTCTTTGGTGTTTGTTTGAGTATGCTTCTGTGTGTTTTTGTGAGTGTATCTCTGTATTGATAGTGTGAGGGGCTCTGTGGTGTATGTGTGTGTTTGTGTGGTAGATTGGTGTGGCGGAACAGTCTGATTCCTCCAGAACTAAGGCTTTGCTGAAACTTAGCAACAAGAGCCAGGGGCCTCCCTCCCCAAAGAGCCTGGCTGCCTATACACATTCATTACTAGCCCAGAATCTTGGGCTGGATTAAAAATTCATGCTGTTTACAACAACAAAAGGCCCCCCGTTAAAGAATATAAGCCCTTCTGAACAATGTCTGCACCAAACCGTGAGCAGATTGCTGACATCTCAAAGGAGAGCAGCAGGCACATAGCTGCTTACAGCTAACATTGTGCACTTCTAGTGGATACATCATCAAAGCCACTGCTGATATAAATAATGATATTGTTTTCTGCTGCAGCCAGAGAAAACAGCCTGAGGGCATTTAAGTAAGGACACGATTCCTTCAACGTCTGACGCTGTTCACACCCATAATGTGAGTGTGGATTTGTAATGCACTGCATACTGTATGTGTTTGGGACTGCAAGTGTCTCCTTATTATATTGTGTGTCTCCGCATCATGTGTGCTTGTCTCCACCTCTTCCATTGGTTGTCTTTGCCCAGTTCATTGAAAGATATACGCATGTGTGCAGTCTGTTAATTTGTTGGCTGTGGGACTGTGCTTATGAGCTCTATCCAGTGTTAATTAGCACAATCCATAGCCATCATTATATCAGGTACTCGTGGTGATGTCTGATTGCATTGTCCCTGTGGGTGGCTGAGGCTTTAGCGATGGGGGACCACCACACACATACAGCATGCACACACACAGACACATCACAAACATATACAGGCAGATACACACAGCAGACAAATAATTCATACACATTAGATATCTACTGAACAAAAATATAAATGCAACATGCAACAATTTCATGTTACAGTTCATATAAGGAAATTAGTCAATGGAAATGAATTCATTAGAACCTAATATATGGATTTCACATGACTGGGCATGATTGCAGCCATGGGTGGGCCTGGGAGGGCAGCCAAGTCCACACACTTGGCTGCCAGGCCCACCCACTGGGGTGCCAGGCCCAGCCAATCATGTTGAGTTTTTTGTAACAAAAGGGCTTTATTACAGATAGAAATACTCCTCCCATTTGAGGCACACAGAACATGTGCAAGGTCAAGCCACTATGCCTATAATAGTCTCATCATTCTCTGAAATAGTTATCTCATAGTCACTACAAAAGTTGTGTGCTGTTTGGATTACTCTGACGTGGTTGGGGTTAGAGAGCATGTGTGCACAGGTCAGAGAGATCCCCTGTGAATGTGTGCCAAGCCTTGACCTCTCACCTCTCTGCTCCTATAGCAACCTGTGGGGAGCGGAGGGACATTGTTGGACTACCATGGCCCCCTGTACTTATGTTATGTTTGGTGTGGAGTGTTTGGTCCATGTATGATTCCAGATTCAACACAGACATATTCTATTAGGCTACTGCAAAATCCTTTAACCATTAAATATAATCAGGATACCTTATATAGTTATTTATTATCAGGATATCTATCTATTGTCAGATTATTTAAAAAAAATATGATTTTCACAAATTGGTATGATTTTAGCATCWAGCTAATATTGTTTTCCCACTGTAAAAATACTGTTGGTCCACAAGGGTAACTGTTCCTCCAATAGGATTGGGCGGGACTAAAGGAGGTGTGCTGATATCCTTTGGGAAGTATGGGGGCGGGCTTCATATAGTTCACAGCTGATTAGATATGAAGGGCCATTTTATCAGAACATGCTGTCCTGGCCACTCTTGGCTATCACTGAGAGGTGGTTGGTTGGCTCATAAGCATGGAGGCATAGCAGAGCTATGAGGACTGGGCCATCGTCAGCCCCCCTGTCCGCTGATCTGTGATGCTCGATGGGGGGCACCTGTTTTCCCCAGTGAGCCGCTTCCCTGGTGGGCAGCTTCAGGTTTCAGCATGTCTGTCTGTCCCTGAGCTCTGAGCTTGCCAACTGCCATTTCCCAGCCCAGAACCCAGGCATCTATCCACCCAGTGACTGAATGACGTGACTGTGGCTTTGAATGTCATGTGCTTCACAGCTCTGAGCCCTTCTCATCATGGGGCTTTTGTTGGCATGGCTCCTTTAGTGGAATATCAATCTGTATGTCTGCCCATATAAGGGTGTGTTCAGTATTTATTTAAATTGCACATATGTGTAGCCTTTGTGGCTCGACATATTATAGTTGTTTATTGCTAATCCTTAAAAGTTAATCTGGTTGACCAAAATGTCCCACTGCCCCCAACAATGTACTGTATTCCTACAGGGAGCTATACAATGTGTCAATGGGAGAATATAATTTCATATGTAATTTCATATGTTTTTTAAGAAACCGTTACTGCTACATTTTGCTGACTGCCTGTACTTATTTTCTAAATAAATTACCCAGTTTTAACTGGTGAATTTATCTAGAGTAACATGAGCATCACTCAAAATTGGGCCGTGGGCAAAAACTATTTATTTTTCAAAAGCCCAGCATTAGCCTACTTTATGTTAGCAAAGACCGTGGGCACAAGGAATGACAAAATTAGACAAAGCAATTAGAACAAACAGGACTTTGTTCCCCAGTGCAGTTAAAGAGACAGTAATGAGTTTATGCTAATTACAGTTAATGGTAAGAGTGTCCTGGAGAGGTTGAAGATGCTAAGCTAATGGTAAAGGAGGCCAGCCTAGCCCATCCATCACAATGTCACAGGTGGAGGCGCTTGGTCATGCAGTGCGGTTATCCGCTCATGCCCTGGGTACGAATAAAGCTCGACCACGCGTCAACCATGACCAGCAGGAGTAGCCAGCAGCACCCTGCCTCCCACACACACTCTCTCATACACACGTTCAGGGATAAGGAGTTGTTAACAGCGAGTCAATAGCATTTATATGAAATTATAACAGACAGATTAAGTCGAAACAGGCGATAACAGAGTCCAGTTTGATTTTGGTTGCTGACAAGAGACATCACAGCTTGAGGGACTTAGTATCCCGTCTACAGTATTCTGTAGCAGGAAGAACCATGGTAAGCAACAATGGTCCCACTGCCATTCTTGATAGTTGTGGAGGGTGGGGCTACAATCATTGGATCAATGGCACTGAGATAGTTCCACAGGGACTCACCCTGCATCCCCCTGGGATCCACATACCCACCATCTCTCCATGCCACCCTCCACTGCTCTGCTCTCAGCCCCAGCCATCCCTTCCTAAACCCAGGGTCCTAACTCACACACCTTGAAAGAGAGAGAGCACACAATTTTACACTCGCGCGCACACAAACAAATAAGACGGTATTGATTGGAGCCATGGCTGCATTTTCCCTGATGCTCCTCTCAATAGATCAGTCACGCTTGCGCAACTTCCCTTGCTGCAGGCCGGAGCCTTAACACCCCAGCACAGCGCTCAGGGACACATTCAATCCACCAGACACCCACCTAAATATCTACCACTAAAACAAGCCCCTTTCTTTATCTTCTAACACGGTTCCCCCTCTGCTCTACTCACTGATCCCTTAACACATCACTGTAACTACTGGTTTATCCACACTGAACACTAATAATCTATTCTCTTCTGTGTTCGATAATGTTAAACATGAAATGTACTAGCATTAATGGTCACATCTATGACTTATCCTGTCTTCATCTGACTGTGTCTGAATGAGAATTACCACAACCATCTTCACACCATGGATTGGCTCACACTTCTCTGAGACCAATCAATCAATCAAATGTATTTATGAGGCCCTTTTTACATCAGCCGATGTCCCAAAGTGCTATACAGAAACCCAGCCTGAAACCCCAAACAGCAAGCAATGCAGATGTACAGTAGATGCACGGTGGCTAGGAAAAACTCAGTAGAAAGTCAGAAAGCTAGAAAGAAACCTAGAGAGGAACCAGGCTCTGAGGGGTGGCCAGTCCTCTTCTGGCTGTGCCGGGTTGAGATTATAACAGTACATGGCCAAGATGTGCAAACATTCACAGATGACCAGCAGGTCAATAATAATAATAACAGTGGTTGTAGAGGGTGCAACAGGTCAGCACCTCAGGAGTAAATGTCAGTTGGATTTTCATAGCCGATCATTCAGAGTTAGAGACCACAGGTGCGGTAGAGAGAAAGAGTCGAAAACAGCAGGTCCGGGAAAAGACAGCACATCCGGGGAATGGGTCAGTGTTCCATAGCAGCAGGCAGAACAGTTGAAACTGGTGCTGCAGGACGACCAGGTGGACTGGGGACAGCAAGGAGTCATCAGGCCAGGTAGTCCTGTGGCATGGTCCCAGGGGTCAGGTCCTCCTGGAGGGGAGAGGGAGAGAGAGAGAATTCAAGGGAGCATATTGAAATTCACACAGGACACGGGATAAGACAGGAGAAATACTCCAGATATAACAGACTGACCCTAGCCCCCCGACACATAAACTACTGCAGCATAAATACTGGAGGCTGAGACAGGAGGGGTCTGGAGACACTGTGGCCCCGTCCGATGATACCCCCGCACAGGGCCAACCAGGCAGGATATAACACTTTGCCAAAGCACAGCCCCCACACCACTAGAGGGATATCTTCAAACCACCAATTTACTACCCTGAGACAAGGCTGAGTATAGCCCACGAAGGTCTCCTCCACAGCACGAACCCACTCAAGTGACGCACCCCTCCTAGGGACGGGATGGAAGAGCACCAGTAAGCCAGTGACTCAGCCCCCGTAATAGGGTTAGAGGCAGAGAATCCCGGTGGAGAGAGGGAAACCGGCCAGGCAGAGACAGCAAGGGCGGTTCGTCGCTCCAGTGCCTTTCCGTTCACCTTCACGCCCCTGGGCCAGACTACACTCAATCATAGGACCTACTGAAGAGATGAGTCTTCAATAAAGACTTAAAGGTCGGGACAGAGTCTGCGTATGTCACATGGATAGGCAGACCATTCCGTAAAAATGTAGCTCTATAGGAGAAAMCCCTGCCTCCAGCTGTTTGCTTAGAAATTCAAAGGACAATAAGGAGGCCTGCGTCTTGTGACCGTAGCGTGCAGGTATGTACGGCAGGACCAAATCGGAGAGATAGGTAGGAGCAAGCCCAGGGAGGGAGACTGTCCTCCCCCCCGCCCCAGCTCCATACATCCCACCTGCATGGGCCTGAGAGAAGCCGTCTGCGGCTGCATCTGTTGCATGCATGACTTGTATGCGGATTAATGGCCTAATTAAGGAGGGGCCTCACACACACACACAGAGAAAGGTATAGGCCTCTCCCAGATACAGACACAKACACACATGCTRGCTCACACACAGGCACATAAACACAAAGCACGAAGTACAGGCAAAATATGCTCTCACTTAAAACATACACTTCATGCATGCAATACAACAAGATGGTGCCTGTGCAGTATTAATATTGTATGGACAGTCAACACAGGACCAGAAGTGGTTTTCAACAGGAGGGGATCATCATTACCATTCACCCCTTCCCTCGTCATCAGGCTGACACAATGATCTAGGGTGAAGAATAAAGATGTGATCGGACAGCCATACAGCCTATATAACATCGAAGGAAATAGTGTTCTGCTCTGTGTACGTATAAGGATTGACAGCTATTCATTGCTTTGTGTACATGCAAAGCTTCTGTAAAACCATGTACCATGAAAGCCACTGTCCTCTGTTTTCTTCTTACAGAGGCAGTTTCACTCTATTAGCTACCAATACCCCTTCCCTGTCTCTCTCTGTTACTCTCTCTTGCTCTCTCACTTGTTACTCTCTTCCTCATCTTTACGAGCAGTCCTCTCTAATGGCCCACAAAAGTGTTCTGTTCTAGTCCTTAACCACTAAACAAGCCCCTATACTTCTCGTGTTTACACACACACACACACACACACACACACACACACACACACACACACACACACACACACACACACCACAACAACACACAACAACACACACCACACACACACACACACACACACACACACACACACACACACACACACACACACACACACTGAAATACCCAGTTAAAGACTGTGGTTTTCCCTGCTCTATACCACCTGCACTGTAGCACCAAGGTGTTTACAGGAAACACCATCCCAGTCACTCGTGTGTTGGCCTGTTCTGGCCCCGCGGGGATAGAGGCCACCTCTCTTCTCCACTCAGCAGCCCTGTATGTGTCTGCTCATGTAGGACATGCCCCGTACATGCACACACAGCCTGGAACTCATGCCTGAGTGAGCTTGCTGGCAGGCCCAGAGCTTTGGGGTGTGTAGCCTGCAAGGACAGGAAGGGGTTAAGTTGGCACATTCCTGAGTTTAGAGCCTGTAACTAATATTGGAGTTTATTAGCCGAGGAGTTGGAGGCCAAGCGCTGCCTAGGCATTCCCATCTGGAGGAGTCAATGTCTGGCTCCCACACACACGCACACGCATCCAGTACACACACTCAAACCCACACACCTGCATGCACACACTCTCTCGTTTCTGTCTGTCTCAATTTCTCTCCCTCCATCTTGTTTTCCTCGGTTTTACTCTTTCTTCTCCTATGCTTTTATCAGTGTCATTTACAATTTAGTTTGTATTATTTTGATTTAGAAAAATGGAATGCCTAAGCAAACATATGCATCTTATGTTAACCCTTTTACTACCAACATATCAATAATAATCTGCTTGGTGTGAAGTTAAGTCTATTCTAACAGTAAGTACACACTGGGCAAAAACTGGTTGAATCAACGTTGTTTCCACATTATTTCAACCCGAAAAAATCTATTTGATGACGTTGAATCAACGTGGAAAACTGATTGGATTCGTAAAAAGTCATTCACGTAAGGGCATTTCATCTTTCTTTAGGGTTAACATAAGATGCATATGTTTGCTTAGGCATTCAATGTTGTGCTCCCGAGTGGCGCAGTGGTCTAAGAAAGGTGTCACTGCAGTTCCTGGTTTGAATCCAGGCTGCATCACATCTGGCTGTGATTGGGAGTCCCATAGGGCAGCGCACAATTGGCCCAGCGTCGTCTGGGTTTAGCCYGGGTAGGCCGTCATTGTTAATAAGAATTGGTTCTTAACTGACTTGCCAGGTTAAAAACATTTGAAAAAATCTAAATCCTATGACACGATGACCTTATTTGTTGATTTCACCTTGAATTTTGGTTCGTTGAAAACTCAACCAAATGTAAATCAAAACTAGACGTTGAACTGATGTCCGTGCCCAGTGGATAAGTTCACGCAATACTTTACGAAACCATGAGCACCACGCTCTGTGTAAGGCAGGTCATCTGATAGATTTAYTTAAAGGTGAGCTACAGAAATAGCTATTCTGTGGCGCTGTCACAATGCATAGCTGGCTGTACTGTGTTAGACCTATTATCAGACTTCAATGCCATGATCATTTAAAGTAAGGTAACCTAGCCACAGCATACGGATGGATTGGGATGGATGTAACATGATATTCAAGCTCATTTTACATGGCTTTCTGCTACTCTATAAGGGTTTTATTTGATATAATCTAATCTAAAACGTTACTATCAGTGAGAAGTATCTTGTCATTTTTTAAAACCAGCTATCTAGCCTAACTGATAATAGTCTGTGGACATTGTACAACCTGTGATTGAGTTTTTCATTCACTCCATTAGGCCTGCACTAATGATTGCATCACTCAATTCTGATTAAATATCATGATATCAACACACACGATGATGGCTATATGGTAAAGATACGCTGATGCTTTCTTTTTCATAAATGTTTACTCCATAATTATTCCCCCAGTCTAAGGTACTTGTCAGGCTGTGGTACGTCTGTGGGTCATGCCACGGTTTGGCCTATGGTGTAGTTGGAGCACTTACTTGACTGACAGAAGGGAAGAGGAGCAGGGTTAACAAGTGCATGACAGTCTACAGTGCTCACCTTGTCACTCAAAGTGAAGGTCCACAGTCTCCCCAGTAACCCACAGAGGTGACAAGACGGTGTGGAATGTGACTTTTAACTCTCTGGGGCTCAGAAGGCCACAAGTTCAGCATCTCCCCTCACTCACCCTGCCTGGGACATTGTTCTGTGGTGTGGTAGGGTGGAGGTGGGGAAAGGGACTAAGGGCTCTGGCTCAGGCTTCGTCCATAGTTGTTACCACACGTGTTGGGATGAGTCTGGATTCCATCAACACTGAACAACCCTGTTCCTAATTAGCCTACTGAGAGGTATAGCAAGGCAAATGTTTTTTTAAGCGATGGCTGTTGATCTTTAAACTGATACTGACAATGGTTTTAGACCACGTTCAAAACCACAAAACCACAACAACAAAAAAAGATATGTCACACTTGAGGATGATTTTACATTTTCCGCTCAATTGTTTAACCCCACCACTAAATGAAAGATATATATACATATACATATATATATACAGATGAATATGTATGAACTTTCCAATGTGTAAGTCGCTCTGGATAAGAGCGTCTGCTAAATGACTTAAATGTAAATGTAAATATATATACGTATATATAGGCTATCGGTATTCCGCCATTAATCAAATTAATTTGTGGAACTGTCATCAGCAATTTTGTCACAACAGGTCTATCAGTCTTGTCAATGGTGAAAGAACCCTGCACAGCAAATTGACAAGTGTTGATTTTTCAGTGTCACATGTCTAGTGTTGATGAAGGAGTTAAATTAGTTCTGTAAGAGTGAAATTAACACTCAGTGGTGTAAAATAACCCCCAGTATTGGTGTTAATAACTKGAGTTATTGGTTTAAACGGCGAATAGTAAAACAGTCCCATCAAAACCACAGCATGCTCTACTGCGGGTAGATTGTTTAGGATTATTTTTAATATCTTTGTTTTTGCATCTTAAGCACCTTCCCAAAATTATTCACAACCCTTGAATTTTTCCACATTTAGTTGTGTTACAGCCTGAATTGAAAATTGATTAAATTGAGGAGAGTTTTTGTCACGGCCATATCTAATATCCATAAAAGTGAAGTGGAATTATGTTTTTCAAAATTTAACAAAATACAAAGCTGAAATGTTCATGAGTCAATATGTTTTTCAATCCCTTTGTTATGGCAAGGCTAAATAAGTTGAGGAGTAAAATATGTGCTTAGAAGTCACATGAATAAGTTGCAAGGACTCAATCTCTTGTGGCAATAATAGTGTATAACATAATTTTGAATGTCTAACTCATCTCTGTACCGCACACATAAAATGATCTGTCAGGTTCCTCGTTTGAGGCAGTGGGCTGG
>NC_036855.1:22870149-22875392 GCF_002910315.2 Salvelinus sp. IW2-2015 | reverse complement strand
GAGGTATCGCCAAATCGTTTCGAGAACCAGTGATTTCAAACACAGATTCAAGCCAAAGTCCAGGGAGGTTTTTCCAAATATGCCTGCAAATAAGTACACCTATTGTAGATGGGTAGAAAAGCAGACTGAATATCCTTTTGAGCATGGTGAAGTTAGGGTGTATCAATACACCCAGTCAATACAAGATACAGACATTACTGAGTCCACTCTCCAAGTGTGGTTGTATCATGTTATGGGTATGCTTGTAATCGTTAGGACGGGGATAAGGACTTCAGGATAAAAAAGAAACCGAACGGAACTAAGCACAGGCAAAATCTTTGAGGAATCGGTTATGTCTGCTTTCCACCAGACACTTGGGCAGATTAATTCACCTTTCAGCAGGACAATAACCTAAAACACAAGGCCAAATCTACACTGGAGTTGCTTACCAAGAAGACAGTGAATGTTCCTGAGTGGCCAAGTCACAGTTTGGACTTAAATCTACTTGAAAATCTATGGCAAGACTTGAAGATGTTTGTCTAACAATGATCAACAACCAATTTGACAGAGCTTGAAGAATTTTGAATAAAATGAATGTGCAAATACTGCACAATCCAGGTGTGGAAAGATCAGAGACTTACCCAGAAAGACTCACAGCTGTAATCGCTGCCAAAGGTGCTTCTACAAAGTATTGAGTCAGGGGTGTGAATACTTATACTGTATAAATGAGATATTTATGTATTTCATTTTCAATAAATGTGCAAAAATGTCGAACAACATGTTTTCACTTAGTCATTATGAGGTATTGTGTGCAGATAGGTGAGAAAATGTAATCCATTTTGAATTCAGGCTGTAACAGAATTCAAAGGGTATGAATACTTTCTGAACTCTTACACAAAGATAAATGACATACATTTTTCTAAACTAATCCAATCAGTTAGTCACATTTATTGCACCTGTTACTGAAATGGTTGTTGTTCTGGTTTAAATGGTTTAGGTAGTCTTTTTAATAGTCATTCTTAATGCAGGTTGGGGGTGAATAAACATTTCAACAGTTGGAAATCCTAACTCTGGCTGGATTCGATTAGGAATAACACATCGCTTTGAAAGCCAGCATAATGTGACTTGCAGGTGTTGCCTGAAAACCAGGAATTTCCTAACACCACTGTGTTAGGGTCAAACTAGGCCGTCAAAGTAAGGTCTTATGATATACAGTATGTAATGTATTGTCATACAGTTTCATTTTAATGATAAKATTCTCATAGGTACTCATTTGGTGACAGCCACAGGCCTTTTAAAGGAAAGAATTTAACAACCATGTTTCTGTCATTAACAAATACACTCATGGGTGGTAACTCAATTCACATGAAAAGAAAAGGAACCATGAAAGATAAGCAAATTAGGCTCTACACCATAAAGTGTTAAAACACCCAAAATGACTTACTGAGACAATGTTTTTGTCTAACACTAACATGAGTTAAGTCTAGATCAACACTAGTGTTGAACACAAATAACACTGTGAGTGTTAATTGCCCCATAGTGTTACATTTGAGTGACACTGGCAAATTTAATGCAGTGGTAATTTTCTACACTGCAGAGTTTTACATTACCACTCAAAATGTAACATTAATCTGATTACTTTTTACTCTCTGTAGAGTGGGACCTACGTACTCTGAGATAATGTTACAATTAACTCTTTAAGGGTTGGTTTAACACAGCTAAATGTACTGTGTGATGACTGGTCTGACAGTTTATAGATACTGTTTGATACTGTTGCTGTCATACACCAGTGACTATAATGATGAATGTGGGCTCTGTCTCTCGCAAAGGTTTTAGCCAATCGCCTCCAATGATAATCAACTTCCCCATCATCTCAATTTAGTCAGCTAACACTTGAACTGCTCCTCTGTCAGCTAGTGATGGGAAGTTCGGCTCTTTTTAATGACTCTGATCTTTTCAACTCGTTCAGTAAAAAGAACAAATCTTTCTACTCATTTCGTTCATTTGAGACAGTAATGCCAAAAGCACGCAGGACCCCCTACCGGCAAAAATGGAAATGAAAACTCGAATCATGATTCTACAAGCCTCTCGTTCACATGTCGTTCACCATAAGGGGCTTATTGGAGCTGTCATTTGTGATTGAGACTTTTTTTGCTAGGCATGCAAATAKGATGATTTTTTGATACATTTGAATCTAGGTCTAGTTGTGGCAGCAACCAGACTAGATTGTGAACGACTCWTGGCAGAATGCATTYCTTGACTGACGTGAGTGTGATAAGCACACTGTCATTCGCGAACTGCAAAACCATAAAGAATTATTAATTCTCGACCTCAAGATTTTTGAGTAGAGACTGAGTATGTTTTGGTTCTGCAAAGCTGTATCCATCATTTATTCTTGCACCATGCGATCAATTACCAGTTCTAAACATGTATTTTTCTTCTCTATGATGTTATTGCTTTCTGCAGCGTGAGCTACACTGAGTGTACAAAACATTATGAACACCTGCTCTTTTCATGACATAGACTGACCAGGTGAATCCAGGTGAAAGCTATGATCCCTTTATGATGTCACTTGTTAAATCCACTTCAATCAGTGTAGATGAAGGGGAGGAGAGGTCAAAGAAGGACTTTTAAGCCTTGAGAGATGGATTGTGTACAGTATGCGTGCCATTCAGAGTGTGAATGGGCAGGAATGGTCAAGAATGGTCTACCACCCATAGGACATCCAGCCAACTTGACACAACTGTGTGAAGCTTTGGAGTCAACATGGACCATCATCCCTGTGGAATGCTTTCGACACCTTGTAGAGTCCATGGCCCAATGAATTGAGGCTGATCTGAGGGCAAAAAGGCGGGTGCAACTTAATATTATGAAGGTGTTCTTACATTTTTGTATACTCAGTGTATTTTACAGTTGTTGGTTGGAGCACATCTCCGGAGCCCTTTGCCGGAGGACCTTGTTTTAATCCTGGTGTAGTCATTGCGGCCAGCAAGTCCAGCGAACTACAAAATGAACGAGTCAGTCCGAAAAAAAAGAATCATGACTCTCGAGTCAGTAAAAAGAGTTGTTGAAAAAGAACGAATCATTCGCCAACTGCACATCACTACTCTCAGCAAAGGCGAGACCAGAGTTTCATTCAGTCATTGCATTTTCATTAGCATGTTACCTTGTCTTTGTGCTTGAGATCTGACTCACTCCTTTCATCGAAGCAGGTGGTTAGTCCTCACAGCTGTTTCCTGGGCTCAGTAGCGTTGCAATTCATGGTGATTCACAGCTGTTCATGTTCTTTTCTTCATAGTTGCATGTCCTATTATCAATTTGTCTAATCCAACATGAGATAGCAAGCTAGCTAATGAGCTTGTAGGAGCTAGCTTAAGCCAGACACTTTGCTTTCTACTGTTCATTATGTAACATACAGCACATCAAATCACGGCTGATAGCTGACAGGAGTGGACTTTATAAAACAACACACAATTATAATTATAAGGTAGACTTCTGTAACACCATGTTACCTCAAGAACAGCTCATCTTGACTGAAGACTAGGAGAACGCAGGCAGCTTAAAAGGACCTGCTCTAACCTGGCACAAACCATTCATATCTTCAAACAGGTAAATTCATAATGACCATATCACGCATGAAAGGCTATACTATTGTACACTTGACATTACAATGGCCAATACTTAACATCAATTAACGAGAGGTGTGCAGCCATGAACTTCGCGTGCCAATCTTGGTTATAATTCTAAATGAATGATAACCAGACTCTGGTTTGTACTTTACATGACACAAAGCATAAGTTTAAGGAATTAGCGACAGCACAGTTAGCAATCAATATGCGTAGCAAACAACTAGTTGACTGTGACAATTGTTATAAAAAAAGAGCAGCGGCCTATGTTTCTGTGGAGAAATTGACATAAATATCCAACTTGATCACAAGCACTCAATATTGTTTCCTCGTCTCAGGTACATTGCAATTCATTGTGTTCACAGCTGTCCATGTCCTTATCCTTATCACGCCCTGTTAGCAATTTATCTAATCCAAAATGAGCTAGCTAGCTCTGGCCTAGCTGGTATGGTCTAGCTGTCTAGCTTTAGCCTCTTTGCTAACTAGGCTACTGTTTTTATACAACACGGCATACGGCTGATGTTGATGATGGGAGTGGACTTCACCTGGATGCCTAGCTGGATGCATACAGTAATCAACATAGATACAGGCCGCATGGCTAAGGGCTCACCAAGTGAAATGGGGTGGTCAGCATTTAGTTTCACCCAATTAGGTATACATGTAGTTGAGAAACACTAGGTTCAAATGAGTGCCTCGCTTTCATCCACGTTTACACTTAGTTGACCGTGGAAAAGAGTTTGTTGTATCCCTTTTATATGAGTAGAACAACAGGATAATAGGCAAAAAAGAAAACAAAAACAGATTTATCAAATACCCTCTTTGCATGTATTTGTTCGGCTTTTTCATTTGTTTATTGCTTTTGCTACCCTCTCCACCCCCCATATCCCCCCTCTCCCCGCCCCCCACCTCCCACATTACAGCCATTTACCTAATTGGATAAAACGACTCCTGGATGTTAGCCAAGGGGTTTTATAGTCCGTGTTTGCGATTCGGATGTTTGATTATAGGCTCTCTTTGATAATTGCTCTCAGTTTCCTACCAGCCAGCCGGGCCCTCTCTCTTTATCACTTCCTTGCCATGCTGTGAGCAGCAGTTGAGCGCCCAAATCAGCCACCGGGCCGTAAAAGGTACCACAGCATGTCTTCTGGGCCCAACATCATAAGCATGTTTCGTGCCCAGTTTACCGAAGCTAATTATCCCTAATTTGAGGTAATGGCGTAATCAAGTGTGAGCTATTATCACAGATCCTTCCTCTGCCTTCCCTCTCAAACGGCAGGCCCTCAAAGGTGAGCATTCCTACCTTTGTTGCGCTCGTCCTGGTTTCTCTCTTACTTCCTCTACTCCCTCCCTCAACAAAACAATTAAGCACACACACACAGCACAGCACGCACACACACACACACACACACACACACACACACACACACACACACACACACACACACACACACACACACACACACACACACACACACACACACACACACACACACACACACACACACACACACACACACACACACACACACACACACACACATACAGTGATTACTATTATTCTAATCCTTTTATTTTATTTCCCTCCCCGTCACTGCCTGCTCTTTGGCAGCCTGTATGCAAATGTGGTAGGTAATGAGC
>NC_036855.1:22851571-22869122 GCF_002910315.2 Salvelinus sp. IW2-2015 | reverse complement strand
GGAGAAAGGCGGAGAGGATGAGAGGGAGGGAGGGAGGGAGAGAAAGAGGGAGGGAGGGAGGGAGGGAGAGAATTGTACAGTGCCTCTGAACAATCAAAAAAGCACCCCCCCCCCTGTTCTTTGTACTCTCCTGCATTTCTTGTCTCATAGAGAGAGGGGGGTTGCTGCTGTCATGTGCCTGACAGATATTGAAGATAATTGTCCGCTTTCTTCGTCTTGCCTGTGTAATTCCACTGCTGCTGCAGCTCACGCAACACTCACCTGGGCAGGAGAGAGAGAGAGAACAGGGAGAAAGAGGTGGAGAGGAGGGAGAGAATGGTGGGAGGGAAGAGGGTTGAAGAAAGTGGTGGTAAAATGAAGATGTAGGCTCTATTGTTGCAGCGATAAAAATACATCGCTGGGACCAAGGTTGTACAGCCTACAAAATACACATAGAGGATGACTCGTTAAGGTCTCGTTACATCTATGTATCTTAGTCTCATTTGTGTGTGAGACAATGCCAAATATCCAATTAATACCACTTTATTTGTGCTGTGGATTTACTGTATATTTAAAAGCTATAATGCAAAAACATAACATCTCTTGAGTTAGTGAGCTCATGGAAAAACTGTAGGGACTTTGCTATCCCTCTGTCTTTTCTGGACAGCATCTAGCCTGCTTTAAATGCACTGAGCAGTCCAGAGGACAGAGACCACTGAGAGCAGTGCAGCAAAGGAAACCTGGGCTCCAGAACAGGTGTCTTATTTTGAGGAATACATTTGAATGATAAAAACCCACGAGAGGATTATTCATGCATCTCCCTCTTCGGTTGGAGTGCATAAACTATTCATGAGCTGGAGGAATTCAGATTTCCAGTTCAGCTCCTAGCTACGCATGGGAGCTCTGCGATGGTACATGTTGACTCTGGGGGACAAAGAGATTCAGGTGGGTTCATATACTGTGAGTTCCGGTTCAGTGTTAGTCAGGTTTGAACCTGGTCGTAACTACTCTGTTGCTCACTTCAGCTGCTGTAACATTTCACCTGTGTGCTTTGACCTGGAGTCTTGTAAAGTCTTCCCTTCCTCTACTTTACAGCACTGGGAAGAGGACTTGCTCTATCTTACATAAGACAATAGGAATTAGGCTGTTTCAATTAAAATTGGGGGTTTGTTGGTACCAACAGGGCTTGCGAAGGTGTGGTCAGAAGGAAGGAGACACATTGGAGGCAGGGTTTAGAAAGCAAAAAGCTCAACAACTGCTTTTGTCCTGTTTCCTGTGACAGAGAGACGGGTTGGGAAAAAGGCCGACCCTTTCTACCCCTCCCCCCTGCCCTCCTCCTTTTCCTCCCACTACTTGGGTCAGATGTTTTCACTGTCACTGTCTTTTTCCTGGGCAATGGTGAAAAATGCACAAACATGCAGCCAAATCAAACAATGGTCCTTCCCATTGCTAAGCACTGTCTAGAAGAACTGGGCCAATCTCCAGCACTGGTGAATGCTGGGATAATACTAGGCCTCAACAGAAGCAACCCAGGCCCCTCCTCCACCCATAGGCCCCTCCTCCACCCATKGGCCCCTCCTCCACCCATCGGCCTACACAACCTCATTTGGTCCCGCAAGTCCATGCAGCCGACATGTACTATTTTCATCACAACCACCAATCAAAGCAGTTGTCTGAGTCTGAGCTTGACTTTCTTTATCACAAGCGTATTATTGACTTTCATTCAAAATCATGATCGTAGGTATTCCAGTGATTTTGCCATCTACTTGTGGTCACCTCTCTACCAGTTGTGATTGTGGATGAAGATGCAATAGTGCTGTAAATGCCAGTGTGTGATGTATCTGAGGAGGATATTAGACCACTAGTGGTTAGGGTCAAGTGGTCACATGAAGGGCAGTGTGTGATTGTGGTATGAGGTGGCCTGGTGTCTGTCCAGGACTTAACCCAATCGATGAGCTGCAAGTTTATCCTCTAATTACTGCAGTGGCCGCCCCTCACCTTCTCTCAGTAACTTATCAATAACACGCTTCCACTCCTTCCCCAGGACCCATAAATCTTGGGCGCTGAGCCTCGTGGAGCCTCCTTCAGTCTCCCAGTGAACGACCCAGAGGAAGCCTGGACACGTGTTAACAATCGCTGACAGGTCTGTCCCAACCCCGCCACTAAATACCGTTGGAGAATGACAGCTTCAAGTTTTCTTGTTTTTCCTCTGACTTCCTCTTCCTAAAAGTATTTCTGCTTCTTTCTCTTTCCATATTACTGGCTTTCTCCCTTCCTTTACCTCTCCCTCCCTCTCTCTCTCCCTTCCTTTACCTCTCCCTTCCTTTACCTCTCCCTTCCTTTACCTCTCCCTCCCTCTCTCTCCCTCCGCTGGAGAGGCCAGGATTGTGTCTTGGCAAGGGGAGATAACCTGTAGGCCATGGATGAAGGGATTTGGATGATTGTGCGAGGAGGGGGGCGATGGAGACGGTTGACGGAAGGGAGGGGGATGGATGCATCCTGTAGGGCTGGTGGATTTATCACTGTTTCTAGGGTGTGGTGACACAACAGAAGAGATAAACACTCAAACACATGACATCTTTCACACACCCACCACAACACACACACGCAAACCACATCACACACAACCACACCACCACACACAACCACACACACACACACACACACCACACACACACACAACACACCACAACACAACAACACACACACACACACAACCACAACCACACACACACACAACACAACGCAGAATTATGCACAGAAATATAAATTATAAATACTAAGTTAACACCTAATAACACTCTATCATGCAACAATAGCAACCCACCTGGAATATTATAAACACACTTATCTTTGAGAATTCACAATGAATCATATGACACAGGTCATTTGAAAGGAGGCTCAAGGCAGCTGGGTAGCTAAATGTTTTGTTGTGGCAACAGGTGTGCTATCGAGAGAGGGATACAATGGAAAGTGGGGAGTGAGGGTTAATGTGAATAATTATACTGTAAAGACTGAAAAAACGATTTGCTGCCTCTCACAAAGTGCSTCTTTTATCTCAATGTCCATCCCTCTGTGCCTCAGTCCAGGTTGGCTGAGGAATGCAGCACTGAATGAACTGGGAAGGATGAGAGGATCTACATGTAGGAGATGCTCCCTAGACCCCATACTTCACCTAGCCTTAACCAGAGGTGAATCCTGCCTACTGAGCACCCAAACAGGACACGGCAAGKCCATTACCTGCCTGTCCTCCCCTGTCTCCTCATCCGATAGGTCTGGAAGATCCACAGTGTAAGTGGACAGATGGTGTTGTAGACAAGGTAACACCCAGAAACAATAGAATAGGCAGAACCTTTCCATGGCTGTAAGAGCTCTCTGTGGTGATATACAGTAGGTAGATGTACTGTAGATGGCATGCAGTGGCTAGAGAGAGTTTGCCTCCGTGTGTATAAAAGCTCCTAGAAGAGAACGAGAGGCACGTAGGCTTTCAACAACTAAGCACAGCAGTTGTGATTTCCACTTGATATTAGAATAGGTTGATGTCCAGACRATTTTCTAATATTTTCCACTTTCTTCCCCTTTAAAAAATATGATCTTCTTAGGTTGTGTAGTAGATGGTATGATTGTTGTAGCAACCCTGGTGTATGACTGTTATAGCAACCCTGGTGTATGATTGTTGTAGCAACCCTGGTGTATGATTGTTGTAGCAACCCTGGTGTATGATTGTTGTAGCAACCCTGGTGTATGATTGTTGTAAGCACCTGGTGTCTGATTGTGTAGCTACCCTGGTGGTTGATTGTTGTAGCAACCCTGTGGTATGATTGTTGTAGCAACCCTGGTGTATGACTGTTGGTAAGCAACCCTGGTGTTGATTGTTGGACAACTGTGTATGTTTTGTGCAAACCCTGGTGTAATGATTGTTGTAGCAACCCTGGTGTATGATTGTTGTAGCAACCCTGGTGATGATTGTTGTAGAACCCTGGTGTATGATTGTTGTAGAACCCTGGTGTATGACTGTTGTAAGCAACCCTGGTGTATGATTGTTGTAGCAACCCTGGTGTATGATTGTGTAGCAACCTGGTGTATGACTGTTGTAGCAACCCTGGTGTATGATTGTTGTAGCAACCCTGGTGTATGACTGTTGTCAGGAACCCTGGTGTATGACTGTTGTAGCAACCCTGGTGTATGACTGTTGTAGGAACCCTGGTGTATGATGGTGTAGCACCCTGGGTGTATTTTCCTTCCAGAAGAGAGAAATATAGTTAAATAAACATGTGCGCCTGCGTGTGTGGGTGTGTGTGTGTGTGTGTGTGAGCGTGCCCTAAGTGTGTGTTTGTATGTCGGAGAAATGTGCAACAATTAAGTGCTGCAGCCTCTCTACATGCACTGTTTGATTATATGTACAGAGGTGCTCCAAGAGGCTGGCTTCTCTCCAGGCACCGCCAAGGATGACTCACTTTAGAACTCGGTCCGTCAGTGAGGAAGACTCTGACGCACCAGTCAGATACATGAGGATAGACAGTACTGCTAGTGGTCAGTGACAGTGACAAACTTTCCTGTGGGGGTTTCTGCAGGGGCTTCAAGTATACTTCTTTGACTTGCTTTGTTTTGTTTCTGTGAATCACAAAGTGGCGCTAACTCCAGAAAACAGCAGGGTACTTTGCGCTCTCTCTTGGCTGTTGTGGAGGAAGTTGGGCTGTGCTGGCTTGCTGGTGTGCTGGCTGTGTGCTGGGCTGTGTTGGGCTGTTGTCTGGGCTGTGGGCTGTGGCTGTGTCTGGGCTGTGGCTGGGTCTGTTGGCTGGGGCTGTGCTGGGCTGTGTTTGGGCTGTGCTTGGGCTGTGTGGCTGTGTTGGGCTGTGCTGGGCTGGTGGTTGGGCTGTGCTGGGCTATGTTGGGCTTGCTGGCTGTGCTGTGCTGGGCTGTGTTGGGCTGTGCTGGGGCTGTGCTGGGCTGTGTTGGGCTGTGCTGGGCTGTGTTGGGCTGTGTTGGGCTGTTGCTGGGCTGTGCTGGGCTGTGTTGGGCTGTGGCTGGCTATGTTGGGCTTGCTGGGCTGTGCTGGGCTGTGCTGGGCTGTGCTTGGGCTGGTGTGGGCTGTGCGGGCTGTGCTGGGCTGTGTTGGGCTGTGTGCTGGGCTGTGCTGGGCTGTGGTTGGGCTGTTTGTGGGCTGTGTTTGGCTGTGTTGGGCTGTGGCTGCTGTGCTGGGCTGTGTTGGGCTGTGCATGGGCTATGTTGGGGCTGTGCTGGGCTGTGCTGGGCTGTGCTGGGCTGTGTTGGCTGGCTGCTGGTGTGTGTGGCTGTGCTGGGCTGTGCTGGGCTGTGTTGGGCTGTGGCTGGGCTGTGCTGGGCTGTGTTGGCTGTGCTGGGCTGTGCTGGGATTGGCTGTGTGGGCTGTGCTGGGCTTGCTGTTTGGGCTGTGTTGGGCTGGGGCTGTGGGCTGTGCTGGGCTGTGCTGGGCTGTGCTGGGCTGATTGTGGGCTGTGCTGGGCTGTGCTGGGGCTGTTGCTGGCTGTGTTGGGCTGTGCTGGGCTGTGCTGGGCTGTGTTGGGCTGTGCTGGGCTGTGCTGGGCTGTGCTGGGCTGTGCCTCTGTGTGTGGGAGAGAGGGAGGATGCAAGGATACGTTTGGAACGTGGCCGGATGCCCCACTGTTTGGAATGTATCACGCCAAGGCTCTTTTAATTAGGCTGATCAAGTGTTTTATGGGATTTGGACCCACGCTCCATTCCATTAACACATCCTCAAGCACTACTCCCACTCCTCTTCTCTCAATCGCTCTTCTGTCTAGATTGTCCTCTTTATCTACCTTGTTTTCTCATTATCCCCTCTTTTCTCTCATTTGATTTTTCTTTTTCTCCCTTCTCTCTTTTTTTCTTTATCTACCTCTTGTATATCCCTCCACATGCAGGGAAAAGGTTAATGGTCAAAACATTGTTTCGCTTCCACTTAATGCAAAACCCTGTTGTGAGCATAGGGCATTACCATGTTATTCATTGCTCCCATATTATGTACCGGTGCTATTTCCCCTGCCCCTCTGATCCTGAGGCATGGGAGGGATTTTTCCATTATTGATCTAAGATGAACCCTCCTATTGCTCTGTATTTAATGTCAACATGTATTAATATATATTGAACAATACTTTAAAATGCCATAACAAGTCTTACGTTAGCCTAATTGTTGTGATAAGGTGAATTGTGTTCTTCAACTTTGACCGAGCAATAATGTTGATTGGACACAAGCGAACTAGAGCATTTAGAATTCCAAAGGGGCTTGCACAAGATAATGACCATTTGGGAACATTAATGCGTTTAGATTTCTCCTTTTGGATGTTTTGAAAGAAAATAGCACCTGTGCTAGRGCCTCTGGGATTGTGCTGTCCGTCAGCGGGATGTTGTGTGCTGCTGTTTTTTAAAGTTGCCACAGCAACCGTCCTCTTTCTTTCTTAGGGGGCCCATGGCTSCTGGGTCGCATATTTTAGGCGTGGAATGTAACTCACAGAAAAGGGAGAAAGGGGGTAAAAAATAGCACCTGGAGCAGCTGATCCATGTGTAGATCCCAGTGTAGACWCTGTGTGAGACTAAGCCTCTCTTTTGTCTTCGCTGCCTGTCTTTGTTGTTTCTTTGCTGTTGTCCACACAAATAATGAAAAAAGGATCCACTTGACAGACCTCACATCATGTGTGGCGTTTGGGACAAAACGTTAGTGACTGTTTCTTGGCAGTCTCAGATGATGCTGCTGAGCCTTGATCAGAGGGGAGTAAGTTACAGTGAGGGGAATCTGGAACCAGTGTGGAGAGTGGGCCGGAYGTTGAAAGTGTCTACTGCTTTTCCATGAAGGTCATGTGCACKTTTACAGACAGGCCAGTCCAGTGGCTGCTCTCTGCTGACTCCTGGAGCACTGAGAGTGGTTTGCCATGGCCTGCCTGCCACTCATAACTGGAGCTTCAATGCCCGAGTATAGCATAGTCCAAATACTGTACATGTGTCAAATAACTTATAAAGCTGTTACTTTTATTTAATTGCAGACTGGTCCGGTAAAAATATCACAAGTCATTGGCTGTGAATTTCTGTATAAATCTGAAATGATTTGT
This sequence comes from Salvelinus sp. IW2-2015, assembly GCF_002910315.2. Taxonomy (NCBI): domain Eukaryota; kingdom Metazoa; phylum Chordata; class Actinopteri; order Salmoniformes; family Salmonidae; genus Salvelinus; species Salvelinus sp. IW2-2015. Next base: position 22,862,058 of record NC_036855.1, on the reverse strand, counting down.
CTTCAAATGGGATCAGTAATAGTTTCTGAATTGCTAATGAGTCATTTCATAAGAAAATGTCTATATGAAAGCTATTGCCTGCTGCAGTTATTGTAAACACAAACCATTAAAGTGCATTTAGGGACTTCATGAGAAGGTTTGTTTTGCATTGTCAAAATCAATTTCAGGGTTAATGGTTTCAAATAAAAAGCCACAGAAATATTAATAATGCCTTAGAGGTGGATCAATGAGTACACACCCACAGACACAGACACACACATAAACACACACACTTACATTTTTATTCTGGCTGTTGTTACTGTACTTTGATGCAGTGTAAATGTGTAGGCAGAGAGAGGATGAGCAGAGCAGATAGAGAAGTTTTGAGGAAGTTAAATGAGGGAGCGTGACTCATCCTTCATCGCCAACATAGAGACTGTTTCCTCTTCCATCTGGGTCTGATCCACAACCTTAATGTTCCTAGAAGTTGGCCATGATAAAATTGTCACACATCACAGAAAAAAATGTGAGATTTATGGGGCAGCGGGAACATCATTTTATTTCAAGAGGCATTATGACAAGAGACACATAGGGGTCGTTACTCATCAACAGTGTGGACCCCCCCTCCCTGGACGCCTCAACCCCCCCCCCCCACACACACACCTCTCCACCCTGTGAAATAAGTGAAATAAGTGAAACCTTCTCCATACAAGCCCAGCCTAGCTCTCCCTGAGAGCACTGGAGATGAGATCCTGAGCGGTAACATCCCAAACCCTCATCACCTCATGGTCCACTGCCCAGGTCCAGGTCCTGCCATGAAATACAACCCCAGAGAGGTCACAGGGATTGACCCCAGTCACAAAAACCCTAGTGTAATGCATTCTCAGACTGTGCCAACCCACACCATCCACAGCTATCCCTYTATCTGATAATATACACGTGCAGATTATTTTTGTGATTCATTATCTAGTGCTTGCACTGCACTAGGGGTCATGTTTATGTGCTCATGTGTTGGTGTGTTTAATGTGTGTATGTACTGGCAGCATTCCAGCTATATTTAGAACTCTGTGTTTTAAAATACTGTATCTGTAATTGCTTTGATAAAAGCTGGATAATTGTGGTATAATTGTGGTATTTAGAATAGGTATTGTACTGTATGTGTGGCTGTCTTTGTCTTGGGCGTAGCCTTGTCTCAGCACACAATCCTCCCCTGTTGTGTGATTGAATGTTTATGTCTCAGCGCCTGCTGAGCTCACTGAACATCTACTGAACATCCATTTATCCATCCATTCAAATACTGCATACTACAGTATATGTCCACATATGGAGAACTAAGCAGGTAGGGAGACATAGTCCTGGAGAGGAATGTCTGAGTGTGTCATAAAGAAACTCTTTGCATATTCATCTGTCACCAATTCTCTGGAGGCCCAGTAAACCAGACTACGTCAGAGCACTGTCTAAAAAGCAGCTCTAGCTCTGGATGTAAACACTGCATCGGAAAATATTTTCAATCCCCCCCCCCCCCCTTCTTCTCCCTGTATTTGGTGTTTTGTCTCTTAGTGGTTTGAACACTTCTGTTTTTTTTGTAAATCAGATGACCGAGTAGTAGAAGCAAAGATGCACTGATCCATGACACTTCTCTCCCCAGTACTCTCCCTCTGTCCCCTCTCATGGCCATGGTAGTGTGATCGTTCACAGGGTAAACCGGTTGAGGTGAATGCCAGAGCAGCATGGTCCCGCATCAAGGCATAGGGGAGAAGAGGGAAGAGGAGGAGGAAGGACGATGGAGGTGGCGCTATCCTCAGGGGGTAATCTCACAGCCGGGTAAATGCACCTGGCCTTGGTTTGAGAGGTCACTAACTTATGTGCAGCAGAACCGTCCTGGAACACGAGGACAGCCCAATCATCCCCACTGCTTATAAAGGGACGGGAGTCACGTAAGACAGCGCACCTTGTTTAGTTGTGATGATGATGTGATACAATATAAGAGGTGCTCGTCCTTGGTTGTGTGATATTGTTGGTCAATGAGGAGAGTAGAAATTTGGTGTCTGTGCATGGTTTATACTATTTGTGCGACATGGGTGTTCTGTGTGTGTGTGTGTGTGTGTGTGTGTGTGTGTGTGTGTGTTGTGTGTGTGTGTGTGTGTTGGTTTGTTGCCTGTGTGTGTGTGTGTGTGTGTGTGTGTGTGGTAAAAGTGGTAATGAAATTCAGTATTGATCAGAACAAAATAGACTTTATACATCATTCGTGTTCTCTATCAATCACACCCAGCTTAGTTTTCCAAAGCTGTTTGTTTTGGACGAGAGAGAAAAAGAAAAAAGAAAGAAAACTCCAAGCAGAGCAGTAATTACGTGAGGAGATCGTTTTTTAAGTCTTTCCTTTACTCCATTTTCAAGCTGTAACAAGCTTATCTGTCAAAGACAATGTCCATTGAATGAACTGCTTAATTCAAATTTGATTGAGATTCATTTTGGTTTTGGACTGGGGGAAATTATTTTCCTTAGAGTTAGTTTCCACAATTGTTCACACACATTTGCTGAATCTTWGGCCCATTTTCCAAAAACTCTAAACACAAAACACAAAACCACAAACACAAACACAGAATGCTAAACTCTACAAATCTCTAGCAAAAGCAAACACTGCATTCAAAAGTGTTGAATAGATTAATAGATCTGTTTAACAACTAACAACACAGTGATGTGCTCAACACAAAACACTACTATGAATATCCCATCAGTAGGTTTATGCCTTTTGCATTTTCATTGTTACAATGTAGCCGGTTGTAGAAGATTGTTACAGAATTGTATAGCTACTCAAATATACATAAATAAACTCACAAATGCAATACAGTAACAAAAACATTGTCATTTATTTCCAAAATGCAGTATTTTTGAACACTTGTGTTTTGTATGTAACACTTTCCATACCCAACAAGAGAAAACCAGGAAAAACGTTCAGTAAGATAAAGGGTTTTCTGTACAAAAATAAAAAATGAAAGTGGCTCATTCTTTCAAAACTCTAAACACAAAAAAACTAAAACACATGCAAAATGTAAGAGAAAATACATTGGGCTGCATCCTGCCTCCTATTTTGGTCTGGCCACAGCAACTCATCTACATCACAAGCAATGTTCTCACTGACTAAACAGCGGGGAAATAATCTTCTGGAGTGACGGATCCAGCCGCCGAAAGCTCTCACATCAACTTCACCACATGCATCCTCCATTGCCTGGAGAAGAGGCATGTGTGCGAGGGGATGGCGGTCATACACCTTCCATCGCCATGCCGAAAGAAACCTTCAATTGGGTTTAGGAATGGGGAATATGGTGGGAGGTATAGAACAATAAATTGTGGGTGGTCGATGAACCAGTTACGGACCAGAGCAGCCCGGTGGAAACTAACGTTGTCCCAGATGACAACATACCTGGGCTGCTCTGGTCCACCCCTCTGCTCGGCTGGAATGAGGATGCCATATAGTGTGTCCAGGAATGTGATGAGAAGGGCGGTGTTGTAGGGACCAAGGTTGGCATGGTGATGGAGGACGCCTCGCTGGCTAACGGCTGCGCACATGGTGATATTCCCTCAACGGTGTCCAGGGACATTCACAATGGCCAATAATGTTCCGTCCCCGTCCCCTTCTTTTGGCTAGGTTGAAGCCAGCCTCATCAATATAAATATAAATGTGCTGAATTGCAGCGGCATACAGCTCCAAGACTCTCTGAAACAGACAACAAGACAATATGTGACATAGACATAGAGAGCAGTCAATATGGTGAGGCACAATACACTGGATTACAGTACTGCAATGTGTCTATACAGTGCTGATATGATAGTAAATTCACAGTATAGTACTTATTTGCACATATTCATAGCGCTGTTCTTTAACCCTCTGAGTTTCACTCAAATAGCACCATGTAGACCTGTTTCATCCGGGTTTCGGTTGCGCTGTAATACACGGTCCAATGTAGACAAGCCCACCTGGTGAATGTTATTGAATATTGTGTTGTCTGCAATTATGTGGTTCTGGATTCCTCGTAGTCTTGTATTGTTTGCCAKCACCATATTCACAATAGCGGTTTCCTGTTCTGGTGTGAACAGCCGGTGTCTTTCCACCATGGCCTGGCCYTCTCTCAGTTCTGCAGAAGGTCCACAAATATGATTGGTTACAGTAAGCTAAAATAATCTATTTTCTTTCAATATGAAATTACATTACTGTAACATTGGCCAACAATCACTGAGTAACATAGGCCTAATGACATGTCGGACTGCAGTATACTACAGTATACATACATAAATAGCTTAGTGTAGATGGTAGGTAATTTACCGGTTCTCATTTCTTGTTCAAATATTTTTTATTGAACACACACAGGAATGGTGTATAGGTATGAAAGGCAGGTATACCATTTTTAACTAAACATAAAAGAGCAGACAGAAATAAAAAGATCCAGAGTTCTGGGTACAAAACAATTATTACAAAACAAGACATACAAAACAAGGACAGGTAGAAAGAAAGAGGGTGGGTGTCACCCCCCCCTTATCCCTCCCCCCCTTTACCGGTTCTCATTTCTGAATGTACGGATGATAGATGCAACCGTGTAGCAGCTCAGGTTGGGCTGAACTCTCTGCCCAGCCTCCCTCATACTCAATCCATGGTTGAGCACATGGTCAACCAATGTGACCCTGATCTCATCTGAGACAACTGTCCTTCCTCGTCCTCGTCCTCTTCTTCCTCTTCCTCCTCTTACTCTCGCTCCTTCACCTCTAGCTCTTGCTTCACCATTGACTTCCATTTTCCTCCGAAACAGGAGAGCTCATCTGTGGCCTTTTATAGAGCTAAAGCTCTGATTTCTAAGTGAACAATTCAGCAACTAGTGTTTACACCTGTGAGGAGTGGGTGTTGCCAATTGGTGTATAGTGCTTGGCATTGTGATTGGCGTTGCTTTCCAAAGGGACTTAAGAGATTTTAATTTTGAATGTTGTGCCTAATGTAGAGAACTGTGTGTAGTGTTTTGCAAAAAAAAWTGATATAGAATTGAAAACTGAGTGTAAAGCAGGAATTGGTTTAGGGATTTTGATACATGAGTTTCAGGTTTCAGGTTTTGGCCAAAGTGGTCCACCAGTACTTGCCACTAAGACTTCGCACTTCGCACTATTGCCCAATGCCCGGATGACCAGAGGAGGGTGACGTGTGAGCCCACCAGATCAATCTGTCACGAACATCGAACGGAACGTACACCCGTCCAGCCGGACACTGAGGTGGAGTAGGCTCTGAACGCCCGCTCGATGTCCGTGTCCACCTCCCATACCACCGGTGCCACCAGACAAGAGGCCGGAAGTATGGGAGTGGGATCAATGGACCGCTCCTCTGTATCATACAGCCGTGACAGTGCGTCGGTCTATATGACATCGTAAACCTAAACCAGGTGAAAAACATAGCCCACCTTGCCTGGCGAGGGTTCAGTCTCCTCGCCGCCCGGATGTACTCCAGATTACGGTGGTCAGTCCAGATGAGAAATGGGTGTTTAGCKCCCTCAAGCCAATGTCTCCACACCTTCAGAGCCTTGACGACAGCCAACAACTCCCGGTCCCCCACGTCACAGTTTCGCTCCGCCTGGCTGAGCTTCCTCGAAAAGAAAGCACAGGGGCGGAGCTTCGGTGGCGTACCCGAGCGCTGTGAGAGCACGGCTCCAATCCCAGCCTAGGACGCGTCCACCTCCACTATGAACGCCAAAGAGGGATCCGGATGATCTAGCACGGGAGCCGAGGTAAACAGAGCCTTCAGGCGACCAAAAGCTCTGTCCGCCCCAGCCGACCACCACAGACGCACCGGTCCCCCCTTCAGCAGTGAGGTAATGGTAGCAGCCACCTGCCCAAAACCCCGGATAAACCTCCGGTAGTAGTTGGCAAACCCTAAAAAATGCTGCACTTCCTTTACCACACTCCATCCCCAACCCTGATGTGGAAATGCGATATCCTAGGAAGGAGACGGTAAGTTTGAAGAACAAGCATTTCTCAGCCTTGACGTACAGGTCATGCTCCAACAGTCGCCCAAGTACTCTGCGCACCAGAGACACATGCGCGGCGCGTGTAGAGGAATATATCAGAATGTCATCGATATCAACCACCACACAAAGGATTGGAAGACGGCTCGAGCATTCTTCAACCTGTACGGCATGACGAGGTACTCATAATGGCCGGATGTGGTACTAAACGCTGTCTTCCACTCATCTCTCTCCCGGATACGCACCAAGTTATACGCGCTACTGAGATCCAGTTTTGTGAAGATGCGTGCCCCGTGAAATGACTCAATCGCCGTGGCGATATACCCCACTGTAATGGAATTTAGACCTCTATAGTCAATGCACGGACGCAGACCTCCCTCCTTCTTCTTCACAAAAAAAGAAACTCGAGGAGGCGGGTGACGTGGAGGGCCGAATGTACCCCTGCCCCAGAGATTCAGAGACATATGTCTCCATAGCCACCGTCTCCTCCTGTGACAGGGGATACATGTGACTCCTGGGAAGTGCGGCGTCTACCAGGAGATTTATCGCACAATCCCCTCGTCGATGAGGTGGTAATTGAGTCTTCTTTTTACAAATGGCGATAGCCAAAATCGGCATATTCTGAGGGAATGCGCACGGTGGAGACTTGGTCTGGACTCTCCACCGTTGTTGCACAAACCTAAGCGGGGAAACAAGGGTAAATATACACACAGGAATTAAAGCAAATGAAAACCAGGTGTGAATGAACCAAAGACAAAACAAACGGAAAAAGAAAAATGGATCGGTGATGGCTAGTAGGCCGGCYACGCCGACCGCCGAGCACCGCCCGAACAAGGAGAAGAACCACCTTCGGTGGAAGTCGTGACAAGTAATTGTGTTTCAACTTCCAACATCAGTGTGTAACAATTGGGAAAAACTGTATTTGAGACTAGGGACTTAAACTTGGATAAAAACTTGACCGGACAGGGTAAGACAAGTCTTGARGCAGATATTAAAAACACATTCTTTGCTCTCGAGGACTGCACCTCCCAATCCTTGAGATAGTGCCATCCTCCTCATTGTATGGTTTGGCAGATGTTAGAAAAAACCATTGGGTTGGATAGAGACAAAAAAAGCGAAGAAAATAAACACAGGATGTGATAACCTGACACAGGAAACCCTGTGAATGCTGGGAGTGAGCGGTGAACTGCACTTCCTGTATGACAGCACAATGGTGAGCGGTGGCCCCAGATTCCTAAATGAAGCCGTAGTCGTGGGGACAAGGAAGGGCAGCCTGTATCCTCCGGTCCTGGGCTGATAACAGCATTCTCACACAGAGGGACGGAGGCAGCTAACTGTTTCGCTTTCTTCACAACCCTCCCTCTCTGTGGGCCCACACAAATAATAAACAAGTATCATATGTCATATAGTCTGTGGCTGTATATTCTGTCAGATYTAGGTTGGTTAGTTACCCAAATTCTTGATTTGTTGAACCATTAGCTTGTGGACCAGCCTGTGAACAATACCATGGTGTATTACCTGCCAGGACTTTGCAGTGTACTTTCCCAAGGAGCTAGTTATCTGCCAGCCAAACTCTTTTATAATTGCTATCTCTCCTGTTAGTCTGAGGCTTTAATCCAACTATATTGAACAAAATGATCAAACATACTGTAAAAAGGGTTCAATCATGTTTGAGATATTATAAGAATGAGTGAATAGAAACGGTAAAATAATGCATTATCACAACAAACAAGATGTTGTGATTATATCTCTGAACCATTGGTCTAGTCAGGTTGTGTTTCCTGCACCATGTTCATGTGATGTCTCGTCTGTAGTGAGGCAGTTAGCGGTGGTGGAGGGATGGATAAAAGCCCTGCTCCCTCCCACAAGACGGAAAATGGAAAGTCAATCTTCTCTGGGAGAGACGATTAATTAGGGGACTATTCAGACATATTAATGTAAGTACTGTAATTGCACATAGCCAACCTTCTGAGATTATGCAAATGGAGCTCCCACCCACAGCGCAGGCCCAGTCTGTCAGTGATGTTGTGTATCTTCCTCACCATCCTTTATGAAGGGCTCAGTCGTTGTGTTGGCTGTGTTGTCTGCACAAAGCAGCCAGACTGTCAGTGTTATATTGTGTGTTTCACCTATATCAGCACCGCTCAGATCAACGTATTAACAGTCAGTTGGCAATGATGGTCGTCTGTTCTTCATTTGGGTTATTGTGAACACAGAACCTGAAAACTGCTTGAATACRTCTTATAGCTCTTTCCCCACAGATAGTGTATTTTGTTAATGCTTGGTTCTGACTTTGTAGTGTTTTTGCCAGGCTGGTTCCTGGAGTTGTTCTCTGATAGATAAGGCTACATGTTAACTAACTAACCACCCCATGTGGATCAGCAGCAGCAGCATTGTCCATTCAGCTCTATTATCGCTGGGCCACACTGCCTCCTGTCCCCGGGGCCCACGTCAACTAGCACTTCCTCCTAGGAAGGAAACGTTCCTTACCCACAGCGCTGTGTCACACACTCACAGAGGACAGACCCAAGTAGTTCTACTTTAGCTCAAATATGCTAGAGCAAATATACCAATGTCCTCAGACAACAGTGATGATACCCACATGCTCTCACAAATGTAACACAAACACACTTACTAACACATTCCAATTTCATTCATATAAACAAGCACAGAATCAACAACTTGAGCAACATAAGCACACACACACACACACACACACACATTGACTATGACTGACACTATAACTCACCCTTATACTGTACTCACCCTTATACTGTGCTTGTACTCACAGCAATTTCAGACGGTATTTGGTTCTTGAAATATGCTAAATGTTCAAGTAATAGGGGTATTCATAGGAAGTGTTATTATCTTGATTTTCTTTTTTCTTTAGAGTATTATTAGGATATGACTGGTATTAGAGACCATCATGGCAATTATTAATCCATTTTACAAAATGGTTTGACTCTCACTCTCATGCCCTTGTATTCTTCTCTATTTCTCAATGACCCCTCATCTCATGGCAACAATAGATGGTATTTTTGTCTCATTCATATACACTGCTCAAAAAAATAAAGGGAACACTTAAACAACACAATGTAACTCCAAGTCAATCACACTTCTGTGAAATCAAACTGTCCACTTAGGAAGCAACACTGATTGACAATAAATTTCACATGCTGTTGTGCAAATGGAATAGACAAAAGGTGGAAATTATAGGCAATTAGCAAGACACCCCAAAAAAGGAGTGGTTCTGCAGGTGGTGCCCACAGACCACTTCTCAGTTCCTATGCTTCCTGGCTGATGTTTTGGTCACTTTTGAATGCTGGCGGTGCTTTCACTCAGTGGTAGCATGAGACGGAGTCTACACCCACACAAGTGGCTCAGGTAGTGCAGCTCATCCAGGATGGCACATCAATGCGAGCTGTGGCAAGAAGGTTTGCTGTGTCTGTCAGCGTAGTGTCCAGAGCATGGAGGCGCTACCAGGAGACAGGCAGTACATCAGGAGACGTGGAGGAGGCCGTAGGAGGGCAACAACCCAGCAGCAAGACCGCTACCTCCGCCTTTGTGCAAGGAGGAGCAGGTGGAGCACTGCCAGAGCCCTGCAAAATGACCTCCAGCAGGCCACAAATGTGCATGTGTCTGCTCAAACGGTCAGAAACAGACTCCATGAGGGTGGTATGAGGGCCGACGTCCACTGGTGGGGGTTGTGCTTACAGCCCAACACCGTGCAGGACATTTGGCATTTGCCAGAGAACACCAAGATTGGCAAATTCGCCACTGGCGCCCTGTGCTCTTCACAGATGAAAGCAGGTTCACACTGAGCACATGAGCACGTGACAGACGTGACAGAGTCTGGAGACACCGTGGAGAGCGTTCTGCTGCCTGCAGCATCCTCCAGCATGACCGGTTTTTGGCGGTGGGTCAGTCATGGTGTGGGGTGGCATTTCTTTGGGGGGCCGCACAGCCCTCCATGTGCTCGCCAGAAGTAGCCTGACTGCCATTAGGTACCGAGATGAGATCCTCAGCCCCTTGTGAGACCATATGCTGGTGCGGTTGGCCCTGGGTTCCTCCTAATGCAAGCAATGCTAGACCTCATGTGGCTGGAGTGTGTCAGCAGTTCCTGCAAGAGGAAGGCATTGATGCTATGGACTGGCCGCCCGTTCCCCAGACCTGAATCCAATTGAGCACATATGGGACATCATGTCTCGCTCCATCCACCAACGCCACGTTGCACCACAGACTGTCCAGGAGTTGGCGGATGCTTTAGTCCAGGTCTGGGAGGAGATCCCTCAGGAGACCATCCGCCACCTCATCAGGAGCATGCCCAGGCGTTGTAGGGAGGTCATACAGGCACGTGGAGGCCACACACACCTGAGACTCATTTTGACTTGTTTTAGGACATTAATCAAAGTTGGATCAGCCTGTAGTGTGGGTTTCCACTTTATTTTTGAGTGTGACTCCAAATCCAGACCTCCATGGGTTGATAAATTTGATTCCATTGATAAT
>NC_036855.1:22835652-22851546 GCF_002910315.2 Salvelinus sp. IW2-2015 | reverse complement strand
CACACACACCACACACACACACACACACACACACACACACACACACACACACACACACACACACACACACACACACACACACACACACACACACACACACACACACACACACACACACACACACACACACACACACACACACACACACACACACACACACACACACACAACACACATACACACATACACATACACACACACACACACACACACACAACACACACACACACACACACACACACACACACACACACACACACACACACACAACACACACACACACACACACACACACACACACACACACACACACACCACACACACACACACACACACACACAACCAGCTGGGTAGTGGGATTAGGATGGTGAGGGAGATCATTTGTCTCAATCTGCAGTGATGATAGTTTGTCAGAGGCTGGAAGAGTGGAGTGGGAGCAGGTGGTGGGAGTGACCGTTGTAAAGAGACCCACTGTAATCACATCTGCACCACAGAGTCAATGGAGTCCAGTGCAGAGCGGACCACCAACCACACACTCCCGCTGGGTTAGCTTCCTCACCTGGGTCCACAGTTAGACAATTACACACAGGGTGAGTCCTCCATCACCAATCCGAGACGTGGACACAGGGCCCAGGGTAGGGCCAGGCAGGGCCCAGAGCTGAGACAGAGCTGGGGATACACACAGTGAACTAACCACTTACCCTTATGACTATGACTGACACTATAACTCACCCTTATACTGTACTCACCCTTATACTGTGCTTGTACTCCAAAGCAATTTCAGACGGTATTGTGTTCTTGAAATATGCTAAATGTTCAAGTAATAGGGGTATTCATAGGAAGTGTTATTATCTTGATTTTCTTTTTCTTTAGAGTATTATTAGGATATGACTGGTATTAGAGACCATCATGGCAATTATTAATCCATTTTACAAAATGGTTTGACTCTCACTCTCATGCCCTTGTATTCTTCTCTATTTCTCAATGACCCCTCATCTCATGGCAACAATAGATGGTATTTTTGTCTCATTCATATACACTGCTCAAAAAAATAAAGGGAACACTTAAACAACACAATGTAACTCCAAGTCAATCACACTTCTGTGAAATCAAACTGTCCACTTAGGAAGCAACACTGATTGACAATAAATTTCACATGCTGTTGTGCAAATGGAATAGACAAAAGGTGGAAATTATAGGCAATTAGCAAGACACCCCCAAAAAAGGAGTGGTTCTGCAGGTGGTGACCACAGACCACTTCTCAGTTCCTATGCTTCCTGGCTGATGTTTTGGTCACTTTTGAATGCTGGCGGTGCTTTCACTCTAGTGGTAGCATGAGACGGAGTCTACAACCCACACAAGTGGCTCAGGTAGTGCAGCTCATCCAGGATGGCACATCAATGCGAGCTGTGCAAGAAGGTTTGCTGTGTCTGTCAGCGTAGTGTCCAGAGCATGGAGGCGCTACCAGGAGACAGGCCAGTACATCAGGAGACGTGGAGGAGGCCGTAGGAGGGCAACAACCCAGCAGCAAGACCGCTACCTCCGCCTTTGTGCAAGGAGGAGCAGGTGGAGCACTGCCAGAGCCCTGCAAAATGACCTCCAGCAGGCCACAAATGTGCATGTGCTGCTCAAACGGTCAGAAACAGACTCCATGAGGGTATGAGGCCCGACGTCCACTGGTGGGGTTGTGCTTACAGCCCAACACCGTGCAGGACATTTGGCATTTGCCAGAGAACACCAAGATTGGCAAATTCGCCACTGGCGCCCTGTGCTCTTCACAGATGAAAGCAGGTTCACACTGAGCACATGAGCACGTGACAGACGTGACAGAGTCTGGGACACCGTGGAGAGCGTTCTGCTGCCTGCAGCATCCTCCAGCATGACCGGTTTTTGGCGGTGGGTCAGTCATGGTGTGGGTGGCATTTCTTTGGGGGCGCCACAGCCCTCCATGTGCTCGCCAGAAGTAGCCTGACTGCCATTAGGTACCGAGATGAGATCCTCAGACCCCTTGTGAGACCATATTGCTGGTGCGGTTGCCCTGGGTTCCTCCTAATGCAAGACAATGCTAGACCTCATGTGGCTGGAGTGTGTCAGCATTCCTGCAAGAGGAAGGCATTGATGCTATGGACTGGCCGCCCGTTCCCCAGACCTGAATCCAATTGAGCACATATGGGACATCATGTCTCGCTCCATCCACCAACGCCACGTTGCACCACAGACTGTCCAGGAGTTGGCGGATGCTTTAGTCCAGGTCTGGGAGGAGATCCCTCAGGAGACCATCCGCCACCTCATCAGGAGCATGCCCAGGCGTTGTAGGGAGGTCATACAGCACGTGGAGGCCACACACACTACTGAGACTCATTTTGACTTGTTTTAAGGACATTACATCAAAGTTGGATCAGCCTGTAGTGTGGGTTTCCACTTTAATTTTGAGTGTGACTCCAAATCCAGACCTCCATGGTTGATAAATTTGATTTCCATTGATAATTTTTGTGTGATTTTGTTGTCAGCACATCAAACTAATATTTTTGTGTGATTTTGTTGTCAGCACATTCAACTATGTAAAGACAAAAGTATTTAATAAGAATATTTCATTCATTCAGATCTAGGATGTGTTATTTTAGTGTTCCCTTTATTTTTTTGAGCAGTGTATTTTATATTTGAGATTCTTCAAAGTAGCGACCCTTTGCCTTGATGACAGCTTTGAACCTTCTTGTATTTTTTTGAGCAGTGTATATTGTATAGTAATACTGTTGATGGTTGGTATGGCAACCTAGGAGTCAGATGATCTCATTACTGGCCCTTGGAAAAAACATTTATCTCTCCCTCTCTGAGGATTTACCCCTTTTCATTATGATCTCCCTATCTCTCTCTCTATCTCTCTCCATATCTCTCCCTATCTTTCCCACTATCTCTCTCCCTTTCTCTCTCTCCCTTTCTCTCTCTCCCTATCTCCCTCCCTCCTAAAAGGTCAGATGTCCTCCATGGTGGAGAGAGAGAAAACCTGTAAAAGGTCTATTCAGCAGCCCCCCCCATTCCCCTTTTGCACCCCACAATCATTCTGTTCCTTTTTGTTGCACCAAATAAAGGAATGAGGGAAGAGGGGAGGGGAGACAGGAACCTTGAGTCTGCTTTTCTTCAGAGCACGTTTAAAATCTCTCTCTTTTTTTCTGTCCTTCTCTTTTCTTTTCCTCAAAGCTTTCTTTTGTGTGGAAAATAGCCCCTTGAACTGGTGGTGGAGTAGTGGTCTGTGTTGACTTTTCTGAAATGTCTTTGCTTAAAAACTTCTTCGGGCTAGGGGGCAGTATTCGGAAGTTTAGATGAATGAGGTGCCCAAAGTAAACTGCCTGTTACTCAGGCCCAGAAGCTAGGATATGCATATAATTGGTAGTTTTGGATGGAAAACACTCTAAGGTTTCCAAAACTGTTAAAATGATGTCTGTGAGTATAACAGAACTGATATGGCAGGCGAAAACCCGAGGACAATCCATCCAGAAATGTTTATTTTCAGCTAACTGATTACAATGGCTGAGAATGGGAATATAAAGGGAATACCTTCCAGATTGCAGTTCCTAGGGCTTCCACTAGATGTCAACAGTCTTTAGAAAGAGTTTCAGGCTTGTTTTTTGAAAAATTTGCTGGAATTTGTAGTTTTTCTAAGTGGCTCCCATTTTGGCTGTAGTGTTTGTTGCGCGTTCCGGTGAGGGCGAGTACTTCGTTATTTATCTCCGGTAATGGTCTCTCTGGTATTCTCTGTCTTAAATTTGATCATTTATTTACATATTAGGGTACCTGAGGATTGATTAGGAACGTTGTTTGATATGTTTGGAAGAAGTTTATTGGTAACTTACTGGATTCATTTGTATGCATTTTGAACGAGGGAAACCGGTGGATTACTGAGTCAAACGCGCCAATGAAACTGACTTTTTTGGGATATAAAGGACTTTATCAAACAAAGGACCATTTGTTATGTAGCTGGGACCCTTGTGATTGCAACCAGATGAAGATCTTCAAAGGTAAGTGATTTATTTTAGCGCTATTTCTGACTTTCGTGATGCCTCTGCTTGGTTGGAAAATTAATGTGATGCTTTTGTGTGCGGGGCGCTGTCCTCAAATAATCGCATGGTGTGCTTTCGCCGTAAAGCCTTTTCGAAATCTGACAAAGCGTCTGGATTAACAAGAAGTTACGCTTTTAACTGATGTATAACACTTGTATTTTGATGAATGTTTAATATTACGATTTCTGTCATTTGAATTTCGCACTCTGCAATTTCTTGAAGCGTGGAATCAGATTGGCGTTGAACAGACCTGAGTGCGGGAGCTTCCTGTTTTAGTCTCTGTCTATAGGCTGGGAGCAACAAAATGGAGTCGTGGGTCAGCTTTTCCAAAAGGAGGGTGGGGGAGGGCCTTATATGCGTCGCGGAAGTTAGAATAACAATGATCTAGGGTTTTACCAGTCCTGGTAGCACAATCGATATGCTGATAGAATTTAGGGAGTCTTGTTTTCAGATTAGCCTTTTTAAAATCCCCAGCTACAATGAATGCAGCCTGTGGTTTCCAGTTTACATAGAGTCAAATAAAGTTTGTTCAGGGCCGTCGATGTGTCTGCTTGGGGGGGAATATATGCGGCTCTTATTATAATCGAAGAGAAWTCTCTTGGTAGATAATGCGGTCGACATTTGATTGTGAGGAATTCTAAGTCAGGTGAACAGAAGGACTTGAGTTCCTGTATGTTGTTATGATCACACCACGTCTCGTTAATCATAAGGCATACCCCCCCGCCCCTCTTCTTACCAGAAAGATGCTTGTTTTTGTCGGTGCGATGCGTGAAGAAACCAGCTGGCTGTACCGACTCCAATAGCGTGTCTCGAGTGAGCCATGTTTCCGTGAAGCAAAGAACGTTACAGTCTCTTATGTCTCTTTGGAATGCTACCCTTGCTCGGATTTCATCAACCTTGTTGTCAAGAGACTGGACATTGGCGAGTAGTATGCTCGGGAGCGGTGCGCGATGTGCCCGTCTCCGGAGCCTGACCAGAAGACCGCTTCGCCCCTTTTACGGCGARGTTGTTTTGGTTCGCCGGCTGGGATCCGATCCGTTGTCCTGGGTGGTGGGCAAAACAGAGGATCCGCTTCGGGAAAGTCGTATTCCTGGTTGTAATGATGGTGAGTTGACGTTGCTCTTATATCCAGTGGTTCCTCCCGACTGTATGTAATAAAACCTAAGATTACCTGGGGTACCAGTGTAAGAAATAACACGTAAAAAAAACAAAATACTGCATAGTTTCCTAGGAACGCGAAGCGAGGCGGCCATCTCTGTCGGTGCCGGAAGTACTCCTTCCTTCCTTCCTAACTTTTTAGCTCCTGTTCTCTCTACTCTTTCTGACTCTTGCTCTGTCTCTTGCTCTGTCTCTTGCTCTCACTCTCAATTCAATTCAAAGGGCTTTAGTGGCATGGGAAGGCTATGTTTACATTTCCAAAGCAAGTGAAGTAGATAATAAATTAACAATATAAAAGGAACAGTAAACATTACTCTTACAAAAGATCCAAAGTTATAGAGACATTTTAAATGTCATGTTATGCCTATATAGCGTGTTGTAATGATGTGCAAATAGTTAACGTACAAAAAAGACAATAAATAAACCTAAATATGAGTTGTATTTACAGTGGTGTTTGTTCTTCAAAGGTTGCCCTTTTCTTGTGGCAACAGGTCCCAAATCTTGCTGCTGTGATGGCACACTGTGGTATTATACCAATAGATATGAAAGTTTATCAAAACTGTGATTTGTTTTAAAATGATTTGTGGGTTTGTGTAATCTGAGGGAAATATGTGTTCTAACATGGTCATATATTTGGTAGGAGGTTAGGAAGTGCAGCTCAGTTTCCATCTGATTTTGTGGGTAGAGTGAACATAGCCTGTCTTCTCTTAAGAGCTAGGTCTGCATACGGCTGCCTCTCTCAATAGCAAGGCTATGCTCACTGACTCTGGACATAGTCAAAGCTTTCCTTAATTTTTCCTCAGATCACAGTACTCTCTGTTTAGGGACAAGTAGCACTCTAGTTTACTCAGTTTTTTTGTTAATTCTTTCCAATGTGTCTAGTAATTATATTTTTGTTTTCTAATGATTTGGTTGGGTCTAATTGTGTTGCTGTCCTGGGGCTCTGTGGGGTCTGTTTGTGTTTGTGAACAGACGCCCAGGACCAGCTTGCTTAGGGTACTCTTCTCCAGGTTCATCTCTCTTAATTTTATGTTCCTTTTAATGGCGTTCACAGCTTTGTGGAAGTTACCTGTGGAGCTGATGTTTAGGTCAAGGTATGTAGAATTGGTTTTGTGCTCTAGGGCAAGGGTGTCTAGATGGTATTTGTATTTGTGGTCCTGGCAACTGGACCTTTTTTGGAACACCATTATTTTTGTCTTACTGAGATTTACTGTCAGGGCCCAGGTCTGACAGAGTCTGTGTGGAAGATCTAGGTGCTGCTGTAGACCCTCCTTGGTTGGGGACAGAAGCACCAGATCATCAGCAGACATTTGACTTCAGATTCTAGTAGGGTGAGGCCGGGTGCTGCAGGCTGTTCTAATACTCTTGTCATTTTGTTGATATATATGTTGAAGAGAGTGGGGCTCAAGCTGCATCCCTGTCTCACCCCACGGCCCTTTGGAAAGAACTGTGTGTTTTTTGCCAATTTTACATGGCACATGTAAAATGTGTACATGGATTTTAGAATGTTGTATGTTTTTCCCCATACACCTTTTTCCATAGCAGACCCTCATGCCAAATTGAGTCAAAAGCTTTTTTGAAATCAATAAAGCATGAGAAGACTTTGCCATTGTTTTGGTTTGTTTGTTTGTCAATTAGGGTGTGCAGGGTGTATACTTGGTCTGTTGTATGGTAATTTGATAAAAAGCCAATTTGACATTTGCCGAGTACATTGGTTTCCCTGAGGAAATGTATGAGTCTGCTGTTTATTGATAATGCAGAGGATTTCCCCAAGGTTGCTGTTGATGCATATCCCACAGTAGTTATTGGGGTCAAATTTGTCTCCACTTTTGTGGATTGGGGTGATCAGTCCTTGGTTCCAAATATTGGGGAATATGCCAGAGCTGAGGATGATGTTAAAGAGTTTAAGTATAGCCAATTGGAATTTTTGGTCTTTATATTTTATAATTCTATTTACGATTCCATCAACACCACAGGCCTTTTTGGGTTGGGGGGTTTGTATTTTGTCCTGTAGTTCAGTCAATGTAATTGGAGAATCCAGTGGGTTCTGGTAGTCTTTAATAGTTGATTCTAAGATTTGTGTTTGATCATGTATATGTTTGTCACGCCCTGACCTTAGAGAGCCTTTTTATGTCTCTATTTGGTTTGGTCAGGGTGTGATTTGGGGTGGGCATTCTATGTTTTGTTTTCTATGATTTTGTGTTTCTATGTTTTGGCCGGGTATGGTTCTCAATCAGGGACAGCTGTCTATCGTTGTCTCTGATTGGGAACCATACTTAGGTAGCCATTTTTCCCTCCTTTCGTTGTGGGTAGTTAACTGTGTTTGTGGCACTAATGCCCTGTAAGCTTCACGGTTGTTTTTCGTTTGTTGTTTTGTTGGCGACATTTTGAAATAAAAAGGAAAATGTACTGATTGTTCTTTGTTATAGAGGCAAAAAGATTGGAGAAGTGGTTTATCCATACATCTCCATTTTGGATAGATAACTCTTCATGTTGTTGTTTGCTTAGCGTGTTCCAATTTTACCAGAAGTGGTTCGATTCAATGGATATTTCAATTACAATGAGCTTATTTCTGACGTGGTATTCCTTCTTTTTCCATAGTGTATTTCTGTATTGTTTCAGTAATTCARCATAGTGAAGGAGTAGGCTCAGATTTTCTGGGTCTCCATGTTTTTGGTTGGATAGGTTTCTCAATTTCTTTCTTATGTTTTTGCATTCTTCATCAAACCATTTGTCATTGTTTGTTTTCTTAGGTTGTCTGCTTGACTTGTTTTGATTTGATAGGAAAGCTGAGAGGTCAAATATACTGTTTAGGTTTTCTGCTGCCAAGTGTACTCATTCATTATTACAGTAAAACATTTTGTCCAGGAAATTGTCTAAAAGGGTTTGAATTTGTTCATGTCTAATTATTTTTTGGTAGGTTTCCACACTACTTTCCTTCCATCTAGAYCATTTCTTAATATTATTCAGTTCCTTTGGCTTTGATGCCTCTTCATTGAGTTTTTCTCTGTTTAAGTTGACTGATTTTGCTGTTATCTGATAGTGTCTATGGGCTGACTGGGAGCGCTCTGAGAGACTCTGTGTTGAGGTCAGTGATAAAGTAGTCTACAGTACTACTGCCAAGAGATGCGCTATAGATGTACACTACTGGTCAAAGGTTTTAGAACACCTTTTACTATTTTCTACATTGTAGAAATAGCCACCCTTTGCCTGGATGACAGCTTTGCACACTCTTGGCATTCTCTCAACTAGCTTGAATGCATTTCAATTAACAGGTGTGCATTCTTAGAAGTTATTTTGTGGATTTTTTTTCCTTCTTAATGCATTTAAGTCAATCAGTTGTGTTGTGACAAGGTAGGGAGTATACAGAAGATAGCCCTATTTGGTAAACGACCAAGTCCATATTATGGCAAGAACAGCTCAAATAAGCAAAGAGAAACGACAGTCCATCATTACGTTAAGACATGATGTCAGTCAATATGAAACATTTCAAGACTTTGAAAGTTTCTTCAAGTTCAGTCTCAAATACCATCAAGCGCAATGATGAAACTGGCTCTCATGAGGACCACCACAGTAAAGGAAGACCCAGAGTTACCTCTGCTGCAGAGGATAAGTTCATTAGAGTTACCAGCCTCTGAAATTGCAGCCCAAATAAATTTCACAGAGTTCAAAATAACAGACACATCTCAACATCAACTGTTCAGAGGAGACTGTGTGAATCAGGTCTTCATGGTCGAATTGCTGCAAATGAAACCACACTAAAGGACACTAATAGGAAGAAGACCGGTGGAGTGTCCTTTGGTCGTGAGTCCAAATTTGAGATTTCTGGTCTTTGTGAGATCGGCGCAGGTGAACTGATGTTATCCGCACGTGTATTTCCCACCGTAAAGCATGGAGAAGGAGGCGTTATGGTGTGGGGGAGTTTTACTGGTGACACTATCGGTGACACTTAACCAGCATGGCCTACAGCACACTTCCAGGCTGTGTAAGGGCTATTTGACCAAGAAGGAGAGCGATGGAGTGCTGCATCAGATGACCTGCCTCCCAATCTCCCGACCTCAAACAAATTGAGATGGTTTGGGATAGTCGGGACTGCAGAGTGAAGGGAAAGCAGTCAACAAGTGCTCAGCATATATGGGAACTTCTTCTAGACTGTTTTGAAAGCATTCCAAGTTAAACTGGTTGAAAGAGTGCCAAGAAGGTTCAAAGCGTCTCATCAAGGCAAAGGGTCGCTACTTTGAAGAATCTCAAATATAAAATACACTGCTCAAAAAAATAAAGGGAACACTAAAATAACACATCCTAGATCTGAATGAATGAAATATTCTTATTAAATACTTTTGTCTTTACATAGTTGAATGCTGACCAACAACACACAAAAATGATCAATGGAATTCAAATTTATCAACCCATGGAGGTCTGGATTTGGAGTCACACTCAAAATTAAAGTGGAAAACCACACTACAGGCTGATCCAACTTTGTGTAATGTCCTTAAAAAAAGTCAAAATGAGGCTCAGTAGTGTGTGTGGCCTCCAGTGCTGTATGACCTCCCTACAACGCCTGGGCATGCTCCTGATGAGGTGGCGATGGTCTCCTGAGGGATCTCCTCCCAGACCTGGACTAAAGCACCCGCCAACTCCTGGACAGTCTGTGGTGCAAGTGGCGTTGGTGGATGGAGCGAGACATGATGTCCCAGATGTGCTCAATTGGATTCAGGTCTGGGGAACGGGCGGGCCAGTCCATAGCATCAATGCCTTCCTCTTGCAGGAACTGCTGACAACATCCAACCACATGATTCTAGCATGTCTGTCTGCATTAGGAGGAACCCAGGGCCAATCGCACCAGCATATGGTCTCACAAGGGGTCTGAGGATCTCATCTCGGTACCTATGGCTGTCAGGCTACCTCTGGCGAGCACATGGAGGGCTGTGCGGCCCCCCAAAGAAATGCACCAAGTTATGAAGATGTCAGATATAACCTTGCCCACTTATGAAGCCATGACATCAAGCACTAATAGACTGACCAATATGCAGACTAGTCCGACTATACCACGGCCAAAATTAAATCACCTGAAGGAGAGGTCAGTAATATAACCGACTGGGAGGATGTTGTCAGGAGCAAGCAGAAGTTGTCTCTCAGATATACACCCGGTGTCGTCCACATACTAGTAAGATGTCAGATACATGCACGTCTGTCCTACAATGAAGGAATCATTGTCAGATAGTGGCATCCTTAGGAAGTGATGGATCAGCTATACGTTTATCATTTCGTGTGGAAAAAGGCTGACTCAGGGAGTCTGTCATCAACGTGGGCTTAGTAATTTAAGACAGTCAGACATAATTATAACCCTTGTTGTGTTCATGCAAGATGTTCATGAGTCATACTGCGCTTCAACATAGAGATGTCCGATATATCCCCTGCTATAAAAAGGGTTTGGTTATACGGGGCTCTGTAAATGAAAGATGTCAGACCTACCTACCCACCATGTATGAGAACGAATGCGTGCAGTGAACCTCAATATCCAATACCTTAACTGACTAAAGATTGGTCGAGATTATAGCTCTTCTGGACCGTTTATGAAGTATGTCATAAGATGTATAGCCAGCCCTATGAAGATGTCAGGGATATTAACTTCAACGCAACGCAATGTCAGATCAACATTTGAGTCCGGTTCATGCTGAAGCGAGGCAGGAGTTCATACCTCTTAGGGAAGCCAATGTGGGCTCATTATGGACCCAGGTTTGATCTGAAAGATGTCACACGCAACAATGTATTCATCCCTGCTTTTATGAAGATGTCTCAGATAATACCAAAGGCGGAGGTAGCCTGAGGTCCTGGCACACTGAATGTGCACGATTATAACCGGGTTGTTTGCTCCACCTGATACGATGCTTAACGGATATAAGCCCCTCCTCTATGAAGACGTTCAGAATATAACGCTCTCCTCTATAGTTGAGCTACAGTCAGATATAAGGCCCCTGTTTCTTCTATTGCAGAGGGTAATGTCGACGATATACCCGCCTCCATGTTCCATTGAAGCACTGGTCAGATAATATACCTATCACGCTGCCCTCAGACATGACACGATGTCCCAGATTACCTTATAGGAAAACGCACTCCTTCTGTATGCGAATATAGCCTCGCATTTGATAGTTGCCATACGCACTGGTGAAGAGGATGCTCTATGCACTACACCTGAGTGCCATCCTATGAATGAGTTGTGCAGAGTATAAGGTAACTCGTAGACGTCCGTCTTCATAGATGCTAAGCCAAGTCAAGTAAGTAATAGTTGAAAACCACCGACCTGAAAGGACTGAATGTCCACGAATAATAATAATGCACCAAATAAAAACTATCAAGCCTATGCAGATAATGCAAAAGGAATCGAGCCAAGTTATGTGTCTGAGAGAGCACACATCCTCTCAGGCAGAAACTCACCTCCTTTTTTTGGGGGTGTCTTGCTGATTTTATGAGCCATTATGTATTAGTCTTTCCACAGTTATTATTGGAGTCTTTATCCATTTGCCACAACGCATGTGAAATGTATCTCTTGTATCAAATCAGTTTGACTATGATAGTCTAATGTTGCGAGAATATCACCAGTTGTATGATGAGATAGTCTATCATAATAGTGGCCTTGATTGTAACTTGGAAGTTACAATTTGTGTTGTTTAAGTGTCTTATATTATTTTTGAAGCAGCTGTATATTTGGTGGTTTTAACACTTTATTGTTATGGGGTTAATGATGATTCCATGTGTGTTTTCTCTCGTAGTTTTTGATGTGTTTTCACTATTATTCTACATGTAGAAAATAGTAAAAATAAAGAAAACCCTTGATGAGTAGGTGTTAAAACTTTTGATCGTTTATCAGGAAGTAAGTATGTCAGAGTAATACCTACTCGTAGGCACTCACCCTACGCACAGCCCTGCACCATTAGTGACTACCTACATACCCATCATGTGACAGTGCTGCGGGAGTTGTGACCTGTTTTGTTGGTTATGATGTCATAGTTGTCACGTCCAGGTAGGTGTTTGTCCGCCTGTGTGCTGAGGGTGTCAGGTTCTTGTCCAGTTTTGGCATTTAGGTTGCCACAGACTAGTACATATCCCTGGGCCTGGAAATGATTGATCTCCCGCTCTAGGATGGAGAAGCTGTCTTCATTAAAGGATGGGGATTCTAGTGGGAGTATATAGGTAGCACACAGGAGGACATTTTTCTCTGTTGAGATCATTTCTCTCTGTCTTTCTCTTTCTGTCTCTTTGTCTCTCTCTTTGTCTCTGTCTTTTTCTTTCTGTCTCTTGATCTCTCTCCCTCTTTATCTCCCTCGCTCTCACATAGTGCGAGAAGAGTGAATTTGGGCCACCCTTCTAGTCCCCATTCTCTCTACCCTCTCCTCTAACTCAGCCCCATAGCCATTGTCGACAAGGTCTGTTAGGATGACAAAGATTGCATGTCCTTTAACAGACCCTACATGCTCCACCTTAGGAATGTCCTGGCCTTTAGTTTCCTATCCTACTGGCACTGTCAGCCATGAAGAACCAGGGGAGACCTGTGGAGAGTGGAGAGGTCTATAAACCCAGATTGATCCATGCAGGGTTCTATTCAGCTGCCTGGCTGCTCCATTGATCCCAGCCTTTCTGCTGCGGTAAACATTTTACTCAGCCCGCATCTGCCTTGATCAATAGCCTTCCATTAATAATGTATCTCATTGATTAGTTTGGCCCCTGAGTAAATTGATCAATTATTCTAATCTCTTTTATTGTAGTGTGGTGACGAATGAGGGCCAAACTGTTTTGGGTTAAACCTCTGGGCTTCTCACTGAACACAATGAGAGTGTCAGAGTAATAGCTTGGTTCTGCCCTTTCCTCCTTCTACCAAAGTCTACAGTATGTCGTTGTTCTATCCCTGCTACAAGGTCTACAGTAATATGTGTTGTCTGTCCTCTTCTACAAAGTCTACATTACGTCCGTTGTCCTACCCTACCCCGGTCCCAAGGTCTACAGTATGTTTGTTTGTCCCATCCTCCTTCTACCAAGTCTACAGTATGTTTGTTGTCCTGTCCTCCTTCTACCAGGTCTACATTATGTCCGTTGTTCTATCCTCCTGCTACCAAGGTCTACAGTATATGTGTTGTCCTGTCCTCCTCTACCAAAGTCTACATTATGTCCGTTGTCCTACCCTCCTGCTACCAGGTCTACCGTATGTTTGTTGTCCTGTCCTCCTTCTACCAAGGTCTACAGTATGTTTGTGGTGTAAATGGATTTCCCAACAAGGCTGGTGGTGGTTTGGCAACACTCTGTCCTTTGGTTCTCTCTTCTGCCTCTGAAGGCTGAATCACATAACAAGCGACTTTCTTATGAATCCAATAGATTAGCAACAATGGAAAACCAGATGAGACAGTAGCAAAAAATGTGTTGGGGAGTTGAATTTGATGCCCTGTGGAGGGAATGTGATCACATTAGCTAGTATTTTTWATTTCCACAATATTAGTATGTTTTCACCTTGCGATTGGAAGGAGGTATATATTGGGTGTTAGCTGTTGTATTGGTGATGGGTTTTCAGTGTTACTGCTTGTGTGCTGATGAGGCTGTATCTGCCACCAGTGTCTCCCGTTCCCATGATGGGCTTCAAGGGCATTGGCCATCAGTATTGCAGAGGTAGGGAACCTCTCTCCACCCTTCGCATCTCATTACCAATTCTAATTATCCTGACGACTCACCAATCCTTGTGGATGTGTATATTTATATCTGTTTATAGCACACACACACCTTCACACAAGGGATTCAAAAAGGGATCGATAGATGGCTTGTGTCCCTGTCTCTGTGACTGGACATATTTACGAGAGGCGACAAGAATGGTATTAGATCCAGAGTGGGAAGGGGGAAGAGGAGGGGGGAGAAGGGTGAAGGYGGTTGAAGGAGGGGGAGGGAAGGTGAGTGTTTAACCTTGTAGAGACACATTTGTCACGGAAGCTTCCGTACAGACCTGGGCTAAAAGTGGGACACTATGACTCCAGAGTGACCCAGGAGAGATATTGTAGGACCTCCCCCTCCTCTCTCTCTTTCATACACACAAACACACAAAATCCTTCCCTGAAGTTTTCCTTTGATCTGAGTGTGTTTGGTCTAGGTTTTGTAGTTTCCACTCTCGTCTCTCCAGACAGAGCGATGGACTATCCTCATGGCAATCACCCGGTGATAAGATGGGACCAATGTCGCCATGGTGAGGGCTACGTCATTAAAGTTTCATCTCCACGCCTCCCACCTGTCAGAAAGGATGTGACCGAGCCCCCACACCCACCCCCTCCTTCCTCTGCCCAACGAAAGCGGTTTGATTATCATCTGTCACTAGTGCACATCGCTGCTTGCAGAGCTAAAGTTTTCCTTTGGTACAGCCCACTCTTCACGCTAACATCATGCATATTCCCCAATGGATGCACTTCACTGACTAGATCATACAAAGCTCTCTACAACTGCCGCTTCAGCAACAGCTAAACGTATGGTCTCAATTACTTTCTGTGTTGTTGTGGAAATGAACAGTAAGGAGAGAAAGGATTTTGAAGTCAGGAACCAACACCAAATAGGAAGAGGTAATTTCTCATGATCTCATCCTGCTTAGTCTGGAGGGTTATAAAGGGTTGTGGTCCAACACTGACTCTATGCACATACACCGGACTATACCCACACGCTCACACATATTTACACTGACACCCCAACACACACATGCATACTGACGCCAAACACCACATACACTGCTGCTACTCCCCCGAGAAGAGATGATACCTTTGAGCCCCAGCCTTTCCAGCCCTCTCCCAGGCATAGCTCTGCCCCCCCTCCCCGGTCGCCAGCCACCCCCGCTCTGCAGGCAGGACAGCCGATAGTGCCACAGGTTGTCACTCACAGGGTAACGGACTAGGCACTGCATGGCTGATGATAGTACTGGATAGAACTCCTTCTACTCACAAATGAGAATCTATGGTATACTTTAGGCTAAAAATTGTGCAATGTGGATCTAAATATGTTTATTAAATTACTATATCCACCACTTGGAGATTGATACTGCTTTCCTACGGTGCTCTGCACATATCCGTGAGTGTGCCAGAGTGGTAGCCGAAAGGTTTTCAATTCTGTTGATCCCACAGCCTTGAATTTGACAACTCCCCAGATCATTTATCTGTGTCATTTTTCAATTCCTCCTGTTAGGATCCTCCATTAGCCAAGCATTAGAAACAATTAGCTCTCTTCTCAGTTGAATGGCTTCTTGGAGGAAGTGTGGGAAAATCCGATATTAGGCAGGAGTAAGGAGTGCCTGTTGGGGAGCTGGAGCTGGAATCCCGCTTAATAAGGATACTTAACCATTGGAAACGCTGGCTGAATGGCTGAGGACACCTAATTAAGAGAAAAGGTGTCATATTACAGGCTAGTTGAATTTCATCCAGAGTTTTAGACCTCTTACTTACTGCTACGCTGAATGGGACAACTTGGTTGGTGTGTGAATGTGTGTGTGTGTGTGTGTGTGTGTGTGTGTGTGTGTGGTGTGTGTGTGTGTGTGTGTGTGTGTGTGTGTGTGTGTGTGTGTGTGTGTGTGTGTGTGTGTGTGTGTGTGTGTGTGTGTGTGTGTGTGTGTGTGGTGTGCTGTGTGTGTGTGTGTGTGTATATTATTTGTATGTGAAGTACT
>NC_036855.1:22824118-22835627 GCF_002910315.2 Salvelinus sp. IW2-2015 | reverse complement strand
TGCCTGCTTACTGTACTAGTATCTAATCCTGGCTGGGCCACACCAAACACACACCACACCAACACCACCACACACCACACACACCACACAGCACACACCACACAAACCACACACACAACACCACACACACATCACACATCACACACTCACACACACACACCACAAACCACACATATGACACACACACACACACACACAAACACCACACACAACACAACACTGGCTTATTAGAAGTGGGAAAAGAATTTATGTGTGTTGTCGTGAATGGATAGGAAAGCGGCTTAATTGTAAAGGATGTGGCAGGTTGAGAATAAGTTTATCAGGGACGCATTGAAAAAGTCAGGAGAGGAGGCCAAGTGCTAGGCAGATGGGAATTAGATATGATTGGTAGTGGAGCCACTTGTGGGCACACACTGCTATTTAAAAGATACCTTGTGAGCCCCAGCCTTTCCAGCTCTCCCCAGGCATAGCTCTGCCCCCCCCCTCCCCCGTCCCGGCCAGCCAACCCCCGCTCTGCAGGCAGGACAGCCGATATGCCACAGGTTGTCACTCACAGGGTAACGGACTAGGCACTGCATGGCTGGATTAGTACTGATAGGAAACCTCCTTCTACTCACAAAATGAGAAACTATTTGGTATAACTTTAGCTAAAAAATTGTGCAATGTGGATCTAAAATATGTGTTATTAAAATTACTATAATCCACCACTTGAGATGATACTGCTTTCCTACGGTGCTCTGCACATATCCGTGAGTGTCGCAGAGTGTAGCCGAAAGGTTTTCAATTCTGTTGATCCCCACAGCCTTTATTTTGACAACTCCCAGATCATTTATCTGTGTCATTTTTCAATTCCTCCTGTTAGGATCCTCCATTAGCCAAGCATTAGAAACAAATTAGCTCTCCTCAGTTGAATGGCTTCTTGGAGGAAGTGTGGGAAAATCCGCTATTAGGCAGGAGTAAGGAGTGCCTGTTGGGAGCTGGAGCTGGAATCCCGCTTAATAAAGGGATACTTTAACCATTGGAACGCTGGCTGAATGGCTGAGACACCTAATTAAGAGAAACAAGGTGGTCATATTACAGGCTAGTTGATTAATTCCAGAGTTTTAGACCTCTACTTACTGCTAACGGCTTGAATGGACAACTTGGTTGGTGTGTGAATGTGTTGTGTGTGTGTTGTGTGTGTGTGTGTGGTGTGTGTGGTGTGTGTGTGTGTTGTGTGTGTGTTGTGTGTGTGTGTGTGTGTGTTGTGGTGTGTGTGTGTGTGTGTGTGTGTGGTGTGTGTGGTGTGTGTGTGTGTGTGTGTGTGTGTGTGTATATATTTGTATGTGATAATGGGTAGTAACCAGAGGGGCTAACTATTCAAGTTTAATCTCTACGCCTCCCACCTGTCAGAGTATGATGTGATCGAGCTCCCCACAGTGTGTAAACAAGATGAGTGATTAAATCCTCTCTGCACTAGGGTCCTCATCGTGGTCAGTAGATTTTTACCCCAGGCTTTGTTACAGGAGGAATGCTGCAATGAAACACTTCTGCTTTCAAACAATTTGGGGCTTTGTGTCTCAAATTAGCTGAAGCCAATTCAAACCAGAGCACCGTCTCCTCTGCCTCACAGCACGGCCATCCTTTCCAACTTTCGACCAGTGAAAAGGATAGGCAAAACGCATGGACCGAACCAGGCTGAGACTCAAAAAATAAACTCATGCAGGCTTGGCTGAATATGGACTCCATCACTGTGTTACTTTAGCCAGAGTGTGCATGGGAGCCCAGTGATGAAATCAAAAAAAGGGAGGACAAAAATTCAACAGAGTTGAACAGGCCACTGTATTTGGCTGGGTTGCCATGGTAACGCCGGTGCTTGGACGCAGATAAACCACACGTTGAGTTGTTGGGAGAGAATGCAAGCCCTTCTGCCTGCGGTTTTGGAGAGGAGGCAACACTTCTCTTTCTCAACAGCTGAACGGCGCTGCAACAATCTGGGGATGGAGAGAGAGGAGACACAGCTTAATTAAACACGCTCGGTGATGAAAGAAATACTGTAGGAATATTGGGGGAAATGTTGGAAAACAAGTACAGTGTGTAATCGCCCAGGTCTGTTGAACGTTGTGGTCCCAGTTGTTTATGTTGTTGCGTTGTTTTCACCAACAACACCAGAATAGAGGGAGGAGAGAAAGCAGGACATACTGAAGCATCAGGAAAGGAATTGAAAGAGTGGGTATGGGAAAGGAAAGACTTGGAAGGCTCTTTAGGTTTACCATGGCTTTACTATAACCTACGGTGTATTTTATGTCACTTTTATTTATTCAGGGGAACCCGTTGAGTCCAGGGTCGAGTGACAATGGTGACCTGAGGACAACAATACTACAACATTCAAAATTATCACTAAAAATAAACTAAAATACAAAATAGAGAAAAACACGACAGCTTCAAACACCACAAATACAATTATTTACATTCAATCCAAACAGTTGCAATTCCATTAAATTCCTTTCAACATTAAAGTCTAAACTAACCTAGAGCAGGCAGAAGTCAAAGATGTAGGGAGTTTTTTGGGCTATTACAAAAATGGGCGGCACTAAAACTGAAAAGGCGGATTTACCAAGATGGTACGTACTAACGTAACCTCGAAGAGTTAACCATCCCGTGAATGGGTTTGGTGTCTCATATTAAAACATTTTACCGTGTAGTGAGGTAGGCCGGAAGCTTGTGTAGAGCTTTGTTTATCAGATCCCACCAGGACACGGTGAGATGTTCAGAAGGCCAATGAGTGCTATTCACTCAATTAATAGTGATTTGTCCCTGTCAGCTAGGGCCTGTCATTATTTTTTCTCACGTCAATACTACAAGTGTATAACTGCATATTGCCATCCACTTTCACTTGACTTCTAGAAGTGCAACTTGCTTCCTGATTGTAATAATACTGTAGTCATTGAACAGAGTCTAAAGAATATAATATATTTTTAATCGCATAAAAAGTTAGAGGAAATTGGTTTTTAGATTTCCAAGGGGCAGTGGGGGAGAGCCACAGGAAGGGAGAGAGAGAGAAGGTGGGGAGAGGCCACAGGAAGGGAGAGAGAGAGAGGTGGGGAGAGACACAGAAGGGAGAGAGAGAGAGGTGGGGAGAGACACAGGAAGGGAGAGAGGAGGGGGGAGAGACACAGGAAGGGAGAGAGGAGGAGAGGTGGGGAGAGACACAGAAGGGAGAGAGAGAGAGGTGGGGGAGAGCCACAGGACAGGGAGAGAGAGAGAGGTGGGGGAGAGCAACAGGAAGGAGAGAGAGAGAGGAGGTGGGAGAGAACACAGGAAGGGAGAGAGACGGAGGTGGGAGAGACAAGGAAGGGAGAGAGAGAGAGGTGGGGGAGGAGACACAGGAAGGGAGAGAGAGAGAGAGGTGGGGGAGAGACACAGGAATGGAGAGAGAGAGAGGTGGGGGAGAGACACAGGAAGAGCAGGAGAGAAGAGATAGAGGTGGCGGAGAGACACAGGAAGGAGAGAGAGAAGGAAGGTGGGGGGAAGCAGCACAGGAAGGAGAAAGAAAGAGAGGTGGGGGAAGGAGGACACAGGAAGGGAGAGATGAGAGAGAGGTGGGGAAGACACAGGAAGGAGAGAGAGAGAGGTGGGGAGAGACACAGGGAAAGGACAGGAGAGATGTAGAAGGGTGGGTCCCCGGGCGTGAGCAAGATCACAGACGAATCGGGGGCAGCATTTCGGAGAGGAGAGGTGGGCGGCACAGAGCCAAGGCTCAGTCCAGAGAAGGGTTTGTGAGGAAGAGACACAGGTGGAAGATGGAAGAAGGATGCAGGCGGACGACACGAAGGGAGAAAGGTGGGTGCAGAGCACAGG
This sequence comes from Salvelinus sp. IW2-2015, assembly GCF_002910315.2. NCBI lineage: Eukaryota > Metazoa > Chordata > Actinopteri > Salmoniformes > Salmonidae > Salvelinus > Salvelinus sp. IW2-2015. The sequence goes on along the minus strand of NC_036855.1, from coordinate 22,831,787 downwards.
AAGGAGTAAAGGCTGGGGGGAGAGATCACCAGCGAGAGAGAGGCGAGTGCGGAACGGGCGCCGCCGTGAGTCCAGGAAGGGAGAGACGAAGAAGAAGGTGGTGGGACGTAGAGACCACTAGCGTAAGTGGGACGGTACATGAGAAGAGAGGTGGGGGGAGAGACACGCGGATATGGGAGAGAGAGGCGAGAGGTGGTGAGAGACGCAGATTGGTGAGAGTAGAGAAGGGTGGGAGCAGATTTGGGAGAGAGAGGGCCGTGGCTGGGGGGGACCTGTGATGCGGAGAGCGCGAAAGGTGGTTTGGTCAGGCTCCATTGTCTCCGGACGGAAGAGCAGAAGGTGGGGGGGAGGGCACATTAAAGGGAAAGAGAAGAGTGGGAAACATGGGGAAAGAGCAGGGAGCCATTGGTAAGCAATGAGGGACCATGCGCTTGCCTTGTAAAAGTTTGGCGGGCGCCTCGCTCTCCCTGTTAGGATTTGAACCATTATCCGCCGGGCCTCTGATTGCCTTGCATTGAGTCAGTGATCGTGGCCCGTGCCAAGCTGCTTTTCTTTTTAGTGACAACCTGGCAGCCGTTGGAGCGGGCCGCCCTGCAGGATGGCTGAGTTCCGGGGCGCCACTCAGATGCGAGGGTGAAGGGCTGATGTCATGAGGCGATGGATGCAGGCCGCTGGCAGGACCGCGACGCGCGACGCGGGAGAGGAGTGTGAGGGCGCGTTGCGCTGCTGCGGTCTCCGCAAGGGCGGAGAGAGATTGCCGTTGTCGTGGGTTGGGACAGGCACGAGCGTCCAGTTAGGTGTGCAAGCGCATACTGACGGAGCGGAGCAGGTTTTATTAAAGCAGAGCCACTGCTTGACTGAAGGAGAGAGGAAGATCCTGGGGGAAGAGAACGGTTGCCCTTTCCGCGAGTAGTGGCTAGAGGAGAAAGCCAGGAGCGGGAATGAGAGAAGAGGAGAGGTCGAGAGAGAGAAGTAGGAGCAGAAGAGAGAGGAGGGAAGAGAGAGAGGAGAGGGAGAGAAGAGGCAGAGGAAGAGAAAGAGAGAAGCGAAGAGAGGCAGAGGAAGAGAGAGAGTAGAGGGAAGTGAGAGGAGAGGGAATGAAGCAAGTAGGGACAGAGTGAAGAGAGAGAGGAGAGAGTTTAGAGAAGTGACAGAGGAACGAGGAGAGGAAGAGAAGTAGAGACGAGGGAGAGGGGAGAGGGAGACGGAGCAGGGAAGAGAAAGAGTGGGGATGTGACTAGAGATGGAAGGAGGATGGAGTAAGAGGGAGGATGAAGGAGGGTGGCATCAGGGCAAGAATAGAGAGCTGCAGATATCACGGCGCTAGAAGAATGGAGTGTGGAAGAATGAGCCCACCCCCCTCTCTTTAATTCGGCTGGACTGGATAGGTGTTTTTTCTTTCTCAAATCTTTTGTTTATATTCGTTTTTTTGCTTAGCCGTTCCACTGTCATGATAGACGCAGTGATAGTAGGCCCAACAAATCCATCATCCCTGCATCCCTACAGAGATCCCTGCCCACTCCTCTCTATAGCACTGGTTCTGGGCCTACTGCCCACCTCTAGCTAGGAATAGTCCAATTTTTCGTCTCCCTGGTCTATTCTGTTTATCTTTCTTATCCATTATCACGACAGTCCGAGCCTCCCTCTCTCTCTTCTTCTTTCAATCCCTCCTCCACATTACGTCTCTTTTTCTCTAATTCATTCTCTCTCGCCCTCTTCTCTCTCTTTCTTTTCCTCTTTCTCTCGCTTCGCTCTCTCTCTCCTCTTCTCTCTCTTGCTTCTTCTCTGCCTCCCTCCTTCTCTACTTTCGCCATCTGCATTTCCTCCTCTCTCATCGCCTCTCTTCGTTTTCCTTTCTCTCTTTCTCTTTTCCTTCCTCTTCTTGCCTCTCTCTCTCTCTTCTCTCCTCTGTCTCTCCTCCCTTCCTCTCTCGCTCTCCTCCTCTCCCTCCTCACTCTACTCTCTCCCTCTCTCTCTCCTCTCTTCTCTCTCTCATCTTCTCTCTTCTCTTCTCTCTTTCTTTTCTCTCCTTTCTTCTCTCTCCTCTTTCCTCTCTCTCCTTCTCTTTCTCTTCCCTCTCTCATCTCTCCTCTCTCCTCTCTCTCTTCTCTCTTCTCTCTCCTCCCTCTCTCTCTCTCCTTCTCTCTTCTCTTCGTCTCTCTTCTCTCTCTTCTCTGTCCTTTCTTTCTCTCTTTCTTCTCGCTATGTGTGTGGAGCAACTTCACCCTGGAAAATATAGTTTCTTATGTATTGTTGGCTTCAGGAATAACAGCCATATGATTTTTTTTCTCCTTGCTAATCTCAAACAGCTGCAGTTGCCTTCAAGTATGTCCTCTATTCCCTTCTGCTGGGGCTGGTGTATTTAGATCCTTTACTGCATTACCTTCCACCCACCCACCAATCATGGGGGAGGTAGAGACCAACATTGCGGCAGTACAGTCCTTCCAGGTCCTGCAAAGGGATGCCCCAGGCCTATGCAAGTACCTGCTCAAGGGCCCTCTGGACGCAAGCAAGTTGCACTATGGATCTGACTTTTATGGAAAACCTATTATTAGTGGTTTATGGCACTGGCACTTACTGGGACGACACAAGCCTTCTTCGTGTCTCCCATGTGTAGTTAGAGGGCGGCTAAAGCCGTGCTGGCATGTTTAATGTTATGTTTATGTCTCTTTTCTCAATCGTGAACTCTATGGACATTTTACGGCGGGTATTAATGGAGTTGTAAATTTTTGATAAAATGAAGTCATGTACTATTTTTAATATACTGCTTGGCACTCTTGCGATCCAATTAACATAGGCATATTGGTTCATGCTTGACAGGATTGCGTGGTATCAAAGGCCAGGTTAGTACATGTGTTGCTAATTAATTGGCCGCATTAGTTTTTCTTATTTGTTATATTTTCTGGGTCACATATGCTTCTCACGTCTATTCTGAAATATACTTTAATGGTGAGCAGACATGGAATCCACCACCAGACATAACGCCTAAATAGCCATGAACAACTTGCGCAAATGACCACTAGGAGCGTCTCTTACACACACACACACACAACACACACACAAACACACACACACGCGCACGCGCACGCGCACGCGCGCGCGCCACACACACACACACACAACGCACCACGCGCCACGTATCTCCTCTCTATTTTTTTGGGTAGTAACCCAGGAGGGCTAACTTATTCAAGTTTAATCTCTACGCCTCCCACCTGTCAGAGATGATGTGATCGAGCTCCCCCACAGTGTGTAAACAGATGAGTGATAAATCCTCTCTGCACTAGGGTCCTCATCGTGGTCAGTAGATTTTTACCCCAGGGCTTTGTTACAGGAGGACATGCAATGAACACTCTGCTTTCAAACAATTTTTGGGGCTTTGTGTCTCAAATTAGCTGAGCCAATTCAAACCAGAGCACCGGTCTCCTCTGCCTCACAGCACGGCCATCCTTTCCAACTTTCGACCAGTGAAAAGGGATAGGCAAAACAGCATGGACCGAACCAGGCTGAGACTCAAAATAAACTCATGCAGGCTTGGCTGAATATGGACTCCATCACTGTTTATCTTAGCCAGAGTGTGCATGGGAGCCCAGTGATGAAATCAAAAAAAGGGAGGACCAAAAATTCAACAGAGTTGAACAGGCCACTGTATTTGGCTGGGGTTGCCATGGTAACGCGGTGCTTGGACGCAGATAAACCACACGTTGAGTTGTGGGAGAGGAATGCAGCCCTTCTGCCTGCGGTTTGGAGAGGAGGCTAACACTTCTCTTTCTCAACAGCTGAACGGCGCTGCAACATCTGGGGATGGGAGAGAGGAGACACAGCTTTAATTAAACACGCTCGGTGATGAAAGAAATACTGTAGGAATATTGGGGGAAATGTTGGAAAACAAGTACAGTGTGTAATCGCCCAGGTCTGTTGAACGTTGTGGTCCCAGTTGTTTATGTTGTTGCGTTGTTTTCACCAACAACACCAGAATAGAGTGAGGAGAGAAAGCAGGACATACTGAAGGCATCAGGAAAGGAATTGAAAGAGTGGGTATGGGAAAGGAAGGGACTTGGAAGGCTCTTTAGGTTTTACCATGGCTTTACTATAACCTACGGGTGTATTTTATGTCACTTTTATTTATTCAGGGGAACCCGTTGAGTCCAGGGTCGGAGTGACAATGGTGACCTGAGGACAACAATACTACAACATTCAAAATTATCACTAAAAATAAACTAAAATACAAAATAGAGAATAAACACGACAGCTTCAAACACCACAAATACAATTATTTACATTCAATCCAAACAGTTGCAATTCTCATTAAATTCCTTCAACATTAAAGTCCTAAACTAACCTAGAGGCAGCAGAGAGTCAAGATGTAGGGAGTTTTTTGGGCTATTACAAAAATGGGCGGCACTAAAACTGAAGGCGGATTTACCAAGATCGGTACGTACTAACGTAACCTCGAGAGTTAACCATCCCTGTGAATGGGTTTGGTGTCTCATATTTAAAACATTTTACCGTGTAGTGAGGTAGGCCGGAAGCTTGTGTAGAGCTTTGTTTATCAGATCCCACCAGGGACACGGTGAGTGTTCAGAAGGCCAATGAGGTGCTATTCACTCAATTAATAGTGTATTGTCCCTGTCAGCTAGGGCCTGTCATTATTTTCTCACGTCATACTACAAGTGTATACTGCATATTGCCATCCACTTCACTTGACTTCTAGAAGTGCCACTTGCTTCCTGATTGTAATAATACTGTAGTCATTGACAGAGTCTAAAGAATATAATATATTTTTAATCGCATAAAAAGTTAGAGAATTGGTTTAGATTTCCAAGGGGCAGTGGGGGAGAGCCACAGGAAGGGAGAGAGAGAGAGGTGGGGGAGAGCCACAGGAAGGGAGAGAGAGAGAGGTGGGGGAGAGACACAGGAAGGGAGAGAGAGAGAGGTGGGGGAGAGACACAGGAAGGGACCGAGAGAGAGAGGTGGGGAGAGACACAGGAAGGGAGAGAGAGAAGAGGTGGAGGGAGAGACGACAGGAAGGGAGAGAGAGAGAGGTGGGGGAGACACAGCAAGGGGGAGAGAGAGAGAGGTGGGGAGAGCCACAGGAAGGAGAGAGAGAGAGGTGGGGGAGAGACACAGGAAGGGAGAGAGAGAGAGTGGGGGAGAGACAAGGAAGGGAGAGAGAGAGAGGTGGGGGAGAGACATCCATTCGGATGAGCGTGGAGAGTCAAAGACGTATAGAGAGCGTTGGCGGAGAGACACAGGACAGGGAGCGCCCTCCTTCCACGAGACGAGCACGCGTGGGCTTCCTTCGCCCATTTGGACGACGGATTCATCAGGGAAGGGAGCAGAGAGCCATGATGGGTCGGGTCCTTTTTCGCCCGGAGAGACCAGGAAGGGTAGGAGATGAGAGAGGTGGCGGGCCCGGAGACGGCATCATGGCTCTGTCCCACAGGACAACGGCGAGTAGATGTAGAGAGGGTTGGGATCCCCCCGTGCGCTGTGAGCAAGATCACAACAGAATCGGGGTCGTCAGCATTCTTTCGGAGAGGAGAGGTGGGCGCCGCACGCATGCCACATCCTTCATCCCAGGAAGGGTCTTTGTGAGGAAAGAGACGGGTGGGTTGGAAGAGACAGGCTGGCGCCGACAGGCAAGTGTCGCAAGACGAAGACGTAAGGCTGGGGTGGAGATCACCCAGCGAGGGCGTCATTCGCGTTCTCACCGGGCGCCGCCGATTGTGTAGTCCAGGAAGGCGAGCATGACCGAGAAGAGGTGGTGCCCGGTACGTAGAGACCACTAGGGTTAAGTGGACGGTACATCGAGAAGAGAGGGTGGGCTGGGAGAGACACGCAGGATATGGGAGAGGAGAGCGGGAGAGGTGGTGGTGGAGAGACGATCAGAGGGAGAGTAGAGAGAGGTGGGTGGAGAGACACAGAATCCGTTGGGCAGAGAGAGAGAGGTGGGCGGGGGGAAGAGACACAGGCATACGGCGAGAGAGAGCGCAGAAAGGGTGGTTTGGTCGAAGGAGCATGTCACATATGTCCGGAGGAGAGAGCAGAGAGGTGGGGGGGAGAGGCACAAACAAGGAGGGAGAAGAAGGAGAGAGGTGGGGGAGAGAACAGGAGGGAGAGAGGGGAGAGAGGGCAGAGGGAAGCCATTTGGGTAAGAATGAGTTGGTGGGAGCCCTGCGCTGTGGCCTGCTTGATAAGATAGGTGTTTGGTGCGGGCTGCCTTCGTCTCTCCGCTCGACGTTAGGGAATGTTTGGGAAGCCGTCCTTCGGTTCCTATCGCGCCCGGTCGCCTCTGATGCTGGCCGTTGCGATTGGCATGTCAGCATAACCCCCGCATCTCGTGGCCCCGTCTCGGCCTCCACAGCTCTCTGCTTCTTTTTCTTTTTCAAGTGTACCAGCACCTCTGGCCGCCCGGTTTAAGGAGCAGGGGGGGGCCGGCCCTGCGGAGAAGGGAGACGTGGGCGTGGAGGTTCGCCGGCGGGGGGGCGCGCGCGCCCACTCAGTTAGTGTCCGACGGGTCGGAAGCGGCTGAGCTAGTCAGTGAGGCGATGGATGCAGGCCGCCGGCAGGACGCCGCTGACGCGCGACGCGGCGGAGAGGGAGCGCCTCGTCGCGGCGCGCGGCGCGACGCGGGCCGCGAGTGGGGGCGCGGGGAGGAGAGATTGCGGCCCGTGTGTTCCGTGGGCTCTCTCGCGGGACAGGAGGGCACGAGCGTGCCAGCTTGGGGCTGTCTGGCGAAGGCGGCATTACATAGACGCAGCAGCGGGAGCAGGTTTTATTAAGAGCATGTAGCCGCGACTGAGAGAGATGGCGCAAACCCTGGGGGGGAACCGGGGTTGCTCCTCTTTCTCGCGCCGATGTATGGTGGCTCAGAGGGAGAAGCCAGGAGCCCGGGAATTGAGAGAGAGGGAGAGGGGCGAGAGAGTGGAGCAGAAGAGAGAGGAGGGAAGAGAGAGAGGAGAGGGAGAGAAGAGGCAGAGGAAGAAAATAAGAGAGGGACAGCGGAAAGAGACGGGCAGAGGAAGAGAGAGGTAGAGGGAAGTGATGAGGAGAGGGAATGTAAGCACGGTTTAGAGGACAGCAGGAGAGGAGGAGTAGGTATTGCATGAGTTCTTAGAGAGACGTGCAGTAGGTAACGAGGTAGAGGAGAGGAACGTAGAGACGAAGGAGAGGAGAAGGGAGACGGGAGCAGGGAAGAGAAAGAGTGGGGATTGACTAGATGATGGAAGGAGGATGGAGTAAGAGGGAGGACTGAAGGAGGGTGGCATCAGGGGCAAGAATAGAGAGCTCGCAGATATCACGCGCTAGAAGAATGGAGTGTGGAAGAATGAGCCCACCCCTCTCGTTTAATTCGGCTGGTCGGAGTAGCCGTGTCTTTTCTTTCTCAAATTTCTTTTGTTTTATTCGTTTTTTTGCTTAGCGTTCCATCTGTCCAGTTGACTAGGACGCAGTGTAGTAGAGCCCACAAATTCGCATATCCCTGCATCTCCTATTCAGAGATTCCCTTGCCCACTCCTCTCTATTAGACTGTTCTGGAGCCTACTGGCCCCCACCCTCTTATCATCCCAGGAATAGTCGCAATTTCTTACGTCTCCCTGGTTCTTATCTCTGTTTATCCTTCCTTATCCATTATCACCGCAGTCCAGAGCCTGCCCTCTCTCTCTCGTCA
>NC_036855.1:22796618-22819118 GCF_002910315.2 Salvelinus sp. IW2-2015 | reverse complement strand
AGTATGATACGTAGGGAAGGGTTACTTACACAGTTACCAGGGCAACTTCCCCTCTGTTCCTTAAATCGAGAGAAGCTAGACCCTCACCGTTGTAGCAGTGTCAGGATCATTTTAGGTAAGTGACAGTTCACATAAGTAAGAATTTTAGGAAACACTTAAAAATAATGATTTGATTTGCGTAGGTTACCCTGGTGTGACCTTTTGAAACCATGTAAATCTCTCTTGGTAAGTTGACTTATCAATATATTCACCTGCATTTACCCAATAGAATAAAACGCTAATTATCTGCTAACGTGACTATCATAAAGAACTACAAGTGATAATGATGATCTGGACCAGGCTGCCTAATCGAGGCAAAGGTAGGAACCTCTGGATTAACTATCTAATGTTAGCTAAATGGAGTAATAAATCATTTGGCAACAGTTTGTAAATGTACCTGTTACTAAGGTGCCAGCTAGAGATGACGTGCAGGAGCTTACAGGGATTTGTAGCCTTGCATGATGTCTAACTTTGATGCTAATTAGCATTTTTGAATCTGAGAGTAAATAGAGCCAATATTTTGATTAATGTCCCCTTGTCCGAGAGAGATTTACCTGTTATTCAAAACGTCACGCCAAGGTAAGCCACCTCGAAAAACAACCCTTATTTGAATTGTTCTAAAATCCATATGGGAAAATGAATGGTGAAAACTTATTGGAAAATTTCCCTGTTTGACCGCAGGTTTTTGGGTAAGAATGACAACACGCTACGGTGGGGCTCTATAGAACACTGTCAATACAAGTATGTAAAAAGTATCTTTCTAAAATGATCAAGCGCGAACATTAGTAATAGAACAACACAACATAACACCAGGTAAGCTATATTCTTCCTCTCTTCTCTCTCTTCCATGCTGACAAAGCCTTATGTATCAAAGGTCCATGGATTGCGTTTGCTAATTATTTGCCATATCCTTTCCTGATTTTATTTTTTATACCATTTTCTGGTTCACATATTTTTCATGACTATTTGAAAATGTTATAAGGTAAGAAAATGGGCACACCAAACACAAGCTAGACTTAGCAATACTTATCTCTCTCTCGCTCTTCTCTCCCTGCGACTTCTCTCTCTCTCTGGTCTCAATCTCTTCTCTATCTCTTCGCTCTCTCGTCTCTCTCGCGTCTCCATTTGTTGAGTCTCTCGTCTCTCGCTCTCTTTGTCTCGCTCTCTGCTCTCCCTGGCTTTCTCTCGCTTCGTCTTCTCGCTCTCTGTCTCTCTCATTCGCTAGTCTCTTCCCTTCCTCTGTCTCCGCCTCTGTCCTCCCGAGCATCCCCCGTGGCTGGGTGATTATTTGTGATGAGTCTCCTCTTCCTCTCAGGGTGAGATTGTGCTTTGGGCAGCCAGAGGGCTGTCTTTAATTGATGTTAGCAATCAGGTGACCTTGGGATAGTAATAAAAAGGGCAAATCTCTATTAGCTTAAGTTTATGGTGAACAAATTACCATAGCACAACACACAAACGCACACGCTTGAGCGAACACACACGAGTAAAAATGACACTATAAACATATAGGTTGAATCTGTAACTAATATTTTAGCTATAGCATATTACACATGGTGAGGTATTTTAAAATGATAAATGATATCTAACTAGTGATGTGTATCAAACTTTGTTTACAATGTGCAGGTTAATGCTGCGCAAAAGTCCTGATTCCTTGCGAGCTTTATGAAATACATTACAGACAGATTAATTCCCAGATAAGTTATTTTAGGTGGATAAGCACTAGGGAAGTATCTGAGGGAGCAAAGGAATCTCCATTAAGGGGAGATATCTGTTAATATCTGTCCCTGGCTGATCTCTATCGCAACACGTACCTTACACCATTCTGCTGTTCAAGCCGCACGCCACACCACACCCACACACACCACACACACCTCCACACACAGCACAATCACACACACACAGCACACACAACCACACACACACAACCACCACACACACACAACACACACACACACAGCACACACACACACACACACACACACACACACACACCAACAACACACACAATCCTCTGCTTCTCTTTCTTTTCATCCCTGCGAATCCATATCAATTGTAATCATCAATGAAGCTTACACTTGAATCTATGGACCAACTGTGAATCTTGACATTTTTTTACACAGTAATAACATTCATTTATAACAATGACCATGCTTCAGAACGAACATGGTAATCATTAATAGTGAATATATGGCCATTAAACTAGCACAGACATTGATGGCCAATTATCGTCGTCTTACCCTAGCTAGCACAACTAGCACACTGTCTTGAAGATGCTTAGCTTTTCTGCTGTTGGTGGATTCATATGGTCTTGGATTGTTTCTCTTTCCAGAGTTTTCCTTTGCCTCTCTTCTCTTCCTACTTTTTTCATGTTTATATGAATAGTTGTGTTTTTTTTCCATTCACGGCCACTCAACTCAAATAGTTTGGGAATCTGTCTGGTTATTTCAGAGGGGTGGGTGGTGGGGGGACTGGCGACTTGTATGTGGACCAGATGAGGGTGGTGGTGGTGGCGGTGGGGGGCTTAGGAGGGGTTGGACTACAGAGGGGTGAACATGCCTGGTCTCAATTACTCCTGATCAATGGAAAGGGGGKAACCGTGGACTGCTGGAGAGAAACGAGACAGTTAGTTAAAAATGAGACAGAGGGTAGGACGATCAGGTAAAGCAGGGGTTGGAAAGGGGGGGMGGGTCTCAAGTACACATTCTACTCTCTATGCTAGCCTCAGTACGTCAACAAGATGAGCCCTCCTGAATCCATACAGGTCAGGTGAATAAGTCAGTAATAAGGGATACTTGCGCTAGACCAATAAACTSAGCTTACCGAAGTCCTTTTTAATTGATGACAGGCTTGCATATTTCCCCTCCAGTGTGTGCCTGCAGTATGTGTGATGTACATGTATATGCATAAAAGCATTTTCTTTTGGTAACAATGATGTAATCCCTGTCCTAGGTATACAGCAGAGGTAACCAAAMAAAAGTTTCTTGTTGCACAGGGAATACAGAGGGTTCGGAATGACCTTGCAATTTACCAGTGCAACCCGGACAACACATTACTGAACATGTGCTATGATGTAAAAGCATGGTAGCTAGGTACTAACAGTGTAGCTTAACTACTTAATTACTAAAACATATGTGCCAGTGGACCATAATAACTTAATTCCATATTCAGCCGAAGCGTTGCCTTATTTCAACATATGATGCTAAACAAAACCATTAGTACATCAATATTGACTCAAAAACCTGATATGCCATGCAAACAAGGTGATATGTAATACTTTTATGTTACATGCATTGATTATTGATGTATTGACAATTCCTGCACAATACACAATAATCTCACTAACACCATTGTGTATAAAGTCAAGATATTAGAAAACAAATTACAACCTAGTCTTGGTCATATTGATCAGTTAGTTTGAGCATAGAGTCATTAACTCAGTGCTCCCGAGTGGCACAGCGGGCTTAGGCACTGCATCTCAGGGCAAGAGGTGTCACTACAGTCCCTGGTTCGAATCCAGGCTGTATCACATCCGGCCGTGATTGGGAGTCCCATAGGGCGGCGCACAATTGGCCCAGCGTCGTCCGGGTTTGGCCGGGGTAGGCCGTCGTTGTAAATAAGAATTTGTTCTTAACTGACTTGCCTAGTTAAATAAAATATAAAATGAACATTGCTGTAGTAAAACAGATGTAAATGGCTGTGTATTGACAGGGGAGCCCAAGGACCCAACTGCTGAGATAAGGGGCCCCAGATCAGTCATGTTCTTTGTTTTAATTAGGATTATATGTTCTATTTAAATGACCATGTCTCTTAGGCCTTCCCCATTTAGACCCCTATAGAGTTACACACGATTAAAAGCACTTTTCCATCTTTACCCACTAATAGATTTCTGAAATTGTGCATGAAACATTTTATCCCCCTACAGAAGGGGGGTTTGGGATCAAGCCAGTCAGCCAGCTATCCACTTTTTGCCTTTACTGTGTATTTGTTTGTCTCTTCATTTAGCTTTTTGGAAATGTCTGTATTATGTCTCTTAAGTGTGTCTTGTCTTATTTTGTAAGGGCCAGAATGGTGGATTTTGGCTGTGGTATTTTCATTGATGTTATCACTTTAATCAGTGGTGGAAAAAGTACTATCATACTTGAGTAAAAGATAAGATACCTTAATAGAAAATGATTCAAATAAAAGTAAAAGTCACCCAGTAAAATTCTACTTGAGTAAAAGTATAAAAGTATTTGGTTTAAAATATACTTAAGTATCAAAAGTAAAGGTATAAATKATTTCAAATTCTTATATTAAGCAAACCAGATGGCACTATTTTCTTGTTTTTTTTATTTACGGAAAGCCACAGGCACACTCCAACATTTAGACATAATTTACAAACAAAGCATGTGTGTTCAGTTGAGTCCGCCAGATCAGAGGCAGTACGGATTGTAATGTACCAGGGATGTTCGGTTGCTAAGTGTGTGAATTTGACTATTTTCCTGTCCTGCTATGCATTCAAAATATAACGAGTACTTTTGGGTGTCAGGGAAAATGTATGGGGTTAAAATTACAATATTTTCCTAAGGAATGTAGTGAAGTTAAGGTAAAAGTAGTCAAACATATAAATAGTTAATTAAAGTACAAAGTACAAACTACTAAAGTAGTACTTTAAAATATTTTTACTTAAGTACTTTACACCACTGACTTTAACCAGAGTTTAGGAGCAGGGTGTCACATTATAAAATAGCTTTGGTGTCTCTTCTGCTTATGACACAACAGGCCTGTGTCCAATTGCAGAGATCTTCCCCCCTGACCTTTGACCTTTAGATCCTGTGAGGAGAGGAAAAGAAAGGCATTAGTTTCAGCAGAGGCAGGGGCAGGAAGGGGTGGCTGTCTGTAGCTGTGCAGACTCAAACATTTTTTTCTCCTACATTTTTTTGCCTCTTCTTGAGACCAATTTTATTCTAAACACTTGAAAACTCTCCACATGTGAAAACAATTAAGTTTCACGACGGACTCTGGATGGGAGTCACACATACACCCATGCATGCACACTCACACATACATATTTGCATAGCTACAGAACAAGATGACACTGATGGCTTCAGGATCTCTCATCTACACAGGTACAGTTTAGGTGAATTTACAGTGCTTTATTTGTGTCAAAGGAGTTACAGCATCTTGGTAACTTCTGGAAAAGTTTGAGGAGCTAAAAGATTTCTAAAGTAGAGGACACCCCACCGATAAATAACTGTAAAAGTCACTTTGAAAACGTCTTGCCACTATAGAAAGGTATTGCTGTATCCTTGCTCAAAGATGGTTGGCAAGCACCATCGAACGGCAAATAAATACAAGTTGAACTGTCAATAAAGTCCAGAATGGATTGCTCTTGAATTTCAACAGAGATTTGATTTGTAACTTTTTATTTTTCACGTCYCTCTTCACGGGGCATCGCTTTTGATTAAGTTAAAAGTCACATTATAGAGCTACAGTAAATGCATTATAATAGGTTGTTTTACCATTTTTGCTGTGTTAAAATAAGGGCAAATTTTAGGAGTAAATCCCGGACCCTTGGAAATGTTCCATAATTTATTATTATCCAGGCGACACTTTCGGTCACAGTGCTACCTGGCCTGTGATAGTTTACCTTCGAGTAGATTGATCCAACTACATGCATAGTTCAAATCATCCTTCAAATCCCCAAACGAATGACGTGRCACCTTGCACCTTGGCCTATCACATTAGAGTGAACTACTGAGGTTACCCCTACTCACAAGGAGAAGCCCCATGCTCCACCACAGGATTGAATTACCTTGGAGAAAACAACCATTTATTCGTTCAGAATAGAATATGTTTCCCCTGAAAAGGCAACTTTTTTTGCTTGGAGGAGAGATGTCCAGGCAGAAATGACTGAAAGGGGCCTCACATGGTGTGACCTGGAAAAACTTGCCCAGAACCGAATGAGATGGAGAACATTCCTCAATGGTCTATGCTCCTTATAGGAGCCAATTGCTTATGTCTAGTTAACATTTGTCAGACTCTCCATTGAGTCTTCTYTTGTAGAGTGATGGTGCTCACTAATCCTTACAGCTACAATAATACWTGTAGTACTGTATGTGACTAACCAACTTGGATCATTATAATCAGAACACCCAAGCAGTGYGTGGTAAGAACACCCCATAGTACAGTAACACAGGGCTAGGGGCAGAGCTGGGAGGTTACAGAAGACTTCATAGATTACATATGATAAATGTCTCTGCTCAGAGTTAAGGCTCTCCCTTTCATTAATCCACACCCCACCCCCTCCACTTATAAATTGTTGCCACTGTTGCCGAGCAAGCACTTCCATTCATACCTATGAGAACCGTTGGCCATTAGAGTGTGGTGGCCTTCGCACATTAACAACAATTTAGTTAATTAGTTTACAGTGATTTGTATACCAAGGGCTAATTCCTTAAGTGGCTGTCAGGCAGACATGTGGTGGCTTATATCTAATTGATTTTGTGTACTTTTGTTCCACTCTATGTTGTCTATCGCTGATGAGCTACCCAGGAAAGGGCTGAAAGTAGCCTATGTAGCCTTAGAAATAAGGTTCATGAAATTAATAACTTGCTAACATCAGATAACATTCATACTGTATATAAGCCATTTCTGAGACTCAGATAATTCAATTGATGATGCAGCAGTAGCAATACAAGGATATATACATGTATATTTGAGGCCATATCCCTGTAATGCTTAGAGGTTATTTTCTGTCAAGTGTTTTTGAAGTCTTGTGGTTGAAGGTTCACTTGGCACATCTAAAGTCTTTTCTTTTGGGGTGTTGCTATAGGCCACCAAGTGCTAACAGTCAGTATCTAAATAATATGTGTGAAATGCTTGATAGTGTATGTGATGTAAACAGAGAGGTCTACTTTTTGGTGACCTGAATARTGACTGGTTTTCATCAAGCTGTCCGCTAAAGAGGAAGCTTCTCACTGTAACCAGTGCCTGTAATCTGGTTATGGTTATTAATCAACCTGCCAGGGTGTTTACAAACAGTACAGGAACAAGATCATCCACACATATGGATCACATTTTAACTAATACTGTAGAACTTTGTTCTAAAGCTGTATCCGTACCCGTTGGATGCAGTGATCATACTGTAGTGGTTATATCCAGGAAAGGCAAAGTTCCGAAAGCTGGGCCCAAAATAGTGTATAAGAGATCATGCWAAATATTTTGCTGTGACTCTTATGTGGATGATGTTAAAAATATTTATTTATTTGTTGGTCTGAATATTTTTTGGTCTGATGTGATTAATAAAGAGCATTCAGACGCTGCACTTGAAGAATTTATAAAATTGCTTCTTCCAATTATTGATAAACATGCACCTGTTAAGAAACTGACTGTTTGAACTGGTAAGGCTCCATGGATTGATTAATTATTTAAAAAATGCATGGTTGAAAGAGATGGGGCAAAAGGAGTGGCTGGTAAGTCTGCTGCACATCTGACTTACTGTAAATTGAGAAATMATGTGACTAAACAAAAAAAAGAAACTCTATTATGAAGCCAAGATCAATGATTGAAAGAATGATGGAAAAAAAACTTTGGAGTATTTTGGATGAAATTATGGGCAGAAAGACAAATTKAACTATATCGTTCATCAAATCAGATGTCTTATTCATCACAAAACCATTTGATGTTGCCAATTACTTTAATGATTACTTAATTGGCAAAGTGGGCAAACTTAGGCAAGAAATGGCAACATTGAACAGTGAGCKGTCATACTCATGCATAAAAAACAAATAATGTAAGAAAAGCATTGCAAGTTTGATTTTTGTTATTTTATTATTGTTATCGATCAATAATGACAAACCTTCTGGCATTGACAACATAGATGGAAGGCTACTTAGGCTGGCCACTCCTATCTGTCATATCTTTAATCTGAGCCTAGAGGAAAGTCTTTGTCCTTAGGCCTGGAGGGAAGCCAAAGTCATTCCGCTACCCAAGAGGGGTAAAAGCAGACCTGTCAGTTTGCTACCAGTTCTTAGCAATCTATTGAAAAATACAATGCTTTGACCAAATACAATGCTATTTCTCTGTGAACAAATTCTCAAKAGACTTTAAGCGTACTTATAGAGAAGGGCACTCAACATATACTGCACTGACACAAATGTCTGATGATTGGTTGAAAGAAATTGATAATAAGAAGATTGTGTTAGCTGTACTGTTAGATTTCAAATCAAATCAAAAGTTATTAGTCACATGCGCTGGATACAACAGGTGTAGACCTTACAGTGAAATGCTTACTTACAAGCCCCTAACCAACAATGCAGTTTAAAAAAATACGGATAAGAACTAGGAGCGCCGCCTCTGGGTGAGCGATTTCTTGTCAGCGTATGGCGGAATACAGCTCATTCAATGCTGTCTTAGTGCCAGCCTATAACTGTTGTGGTATGTAAACAGCTACGAGGTAGATAGTGTGGTCTACAGCTTATCATGAGATACTCTACCTCAGGTGAGCAATAGCTCGAGACTTCCTTAGATATCGTGCACCAGCTGTTATTTACAAAAATACATAGTCCGCCGCCCCTTGTCTTACCAGACGCCGCTGTTCTATCCTGCCAGGGCAGCGTATAACCAGTCAGCTGTATGTTGATAGTGTCGTCATTCAGCCATAACTCCGTGAAGCATAAGATATTACAGTTTTGAATGTCCCGTTGGTAGTTTAATCTTCCGCATAGGTAATCTATTTTATTGTCCAAAGATTGCACGTTTGCTAGCAGAATGGAAGGAAGTGGGAGTTTATTCGATCGCCTACAAATTCTCCGAAGGCAACCCACCCTCCAGCCCCTTTTTCTCCACCTCCGCCTTTCAGTGCAGCCTTTGACATTATTGACCATAACCTGTTCTTGAGAAAACATATCTGTTATGACTTTACAACCTCTGCCATATCGTGGATTCAGAGCTATCTATCTAATAGAACAGAGGGTTTTCTTTCATGGAGGATTCRCTAATGTCAAACATGTAAAGTGTGGTGTACCACAGGGCAGCTCTTTAGGCCCTCTACTCATTTCTATTTTTACCAATGACCTGCCACTGGCATTAAACAAAACATGTGTGTCCATGTATGTTGATGATTCAACCATATACGCATCAGCAACCATAGCTAATGAAGTCACTGAAACCTTTAATCTCTCTTGGGTATGTGGGACGTTAGCGTCCCACCTKTTCAACAGCCAGTGAAACTGCTGGGCGCCAAATTCAAATACAGAAATACTCATTATAAAAATTCAGAAAACAAAACATATTTTACATAGGTTTAAAGATGAACGTCTTGTGAATCCAACCACGGTGTCAGATTTTAAAAATGCTTTACGGCGAAAGCATACCTTACGATTATTTGAGAACATAGCCCACTAGACAATTCATTACAAACAGTAACCAGCCAAGTAGAACAGTCAGAGTCAGAAATAGAGATAAAATGAATCCCTTACCTTTGATGATATTCATATGGTTGCACTCAGCAGACATTCATTTACTCAATAAATGTTTATTTTGTTCGATAAAGTCTCTTTATATACAAAAACCTCCGTTTTGTTCTTTTCTTCAGTAATCCACAGGCTCAAACGCAGTCAAAACAGGAAGACAAAAAAATCAAAATTGTATACGTAATTTTCATAGAAACATGTCAAACGATGTTTATATTCCATCCTCAGGTTGTTTTTAGCCTAAATAATCAATAATATTTCAACCGGACAATAACGTCGTCAATTTAAAAGGTAAACAAGAATTGCTCTCTCTCTGTTGAGCGCATGAAAAAGCTCTGCGACACTTTAGCGTCCAGTCATTCCGAATGCTCTTATTCCCTAATTTTTCAGAATACAAGCCTGAAACTATTTCTAAAGACTGTTGACATCTAGTGGAAGGCATAGAAACTGCAGTTTGAGTCCTAAGTTAATGGATACTGTAATGGCATTGAATAGAAAACTACAAAACCCCCAAAAAAACTACTTCCTGAATGGATTTTTCTCAGGTTTTTGCCTGCCAAATCAGTTCTTTATACTCATAGACACTATTTTAACAGTTTTGGAAACTTTAGAGTGTTTTCTATCCAAATCCACCAGTTATATGCATATCATATCTTCTGGGCCCGAGAAGCAGGCAGTTTAAATTGGACATGCATTTCATCCAAAATTCCGAATGCTGCCCCCTACRCTAGTGAAGTTAACAAAGATTTGCAGTCTGCTTTGGAATGGGTGGCCAGCAATAAACTGGTCCTGAACAACAATAAAAATAAMAGCATTGTATTTGGTACAAATCATTCCCTAAGTTTTAGACCTCAGCTGAATCTGGTAATGAATGGTGTGGCTGTTGAACAAGCTAAGGAGACTCAATTACTTGGCGTTACCTTAGATTGTAAACGGTCAAAACATATAGATTCAATAGTTGTAAAGATGGGAAGAGGTCTGTCCGTAATAAAGAGATGCTCAGGTTTTTTATGACACAAAAAGCAAGTCCTGCAGGCTCTAGTTTTGTCTTATCTTGATTATTGTCCAGTCGTGTGGTCGAGTGCTGCAAGGAAAGACCTACAGTAGTTAAGCTGCAGCTGGCCCAAAACAGAGCGGCACCTGTCTCTTATACACATCTAGATGTGTATAAGAGACAGGTTATATGCATATCATATCTTCTGGGCCCGAGAAGCAGGCAGTTTAAATTGGACATGCATTTCATCCAAAATTCCGAATGCTGCCCCCTACTCTAGTGAAGTTAACAA
The DNA here is from genome assembly GCF_002910315.2 of Salvelinus sp. IW2-2015. Lineage (NCBI taxonomy): Eukaryota > Metazoa > Chordata > Actinopteri > Salmoniformes > Salmonidae > Salvelinus > Salvelinus sp. IW2-2015. The sequence continues at coordinate 22,808,338 of NC_036855.1, read as the reverse complement.
AGATTTGCAGTCTGCTTTGGAATGGGTGGCCAGCAATAAACTGGTCCTGAACAACAATAAAAATAATAGCATTGTATTTGGTACAAATCATTCCCTAAGTTTTAGACCTCAGCTGAATCTGGTAATGAATGGTGTGGCTGTTGAACAAGCTAAGGAGACTCAATTACTTGGCGTTACCTTAGATTGTAAACGGTCAAAACATATAGATTCAATAGTTGTAAAGATGGGAAGAGGTCTGTCCGTAATAAAGAGATGCTCAGGTTTTTTATGACACAAAAAGCAAGTCCTGCAGGCTCTAGTTTTGTCTTATCTTGATTATTGTCCAGTCGTGTGGTCGAGTGCTGCAAGGAAAGACCTACAGTAGTTAAGCTGCAGCTGGCCCAAAACAGAGCGGCACGTCATGCTCTTCATTGTAATCAGAGGGCTAATAAACTCAGCAAAAAAAAGAAACGTCCTCTCACTGTCAACTGTGTTAATTTTCAGCAAACTTAACATGTGTAAATATTTGTATGAACATCACAACATTCAACAACTGAGACATAAACTGAACAAGTTCCACAGACATGTGACTAACAGAAATTGAATAATGTGTCCCTGAACAAAGGGGGGTCAAAATCAAAAGTAACAGTCAGTATCTGGTGTGGCCACCAGCTGCATTAAGTACTGCAGTGCATCTCCTCCTCATAGACTGTGCCAGATTTGCCAGTTCTTGCTGTGAGATGTTACCACACTCTTCCACCGAGGCACCTGCAAGTTCCCGGACATTTCTGTGGGGAATGGGCCTAGCCCTCACCCTCCGATCCAACAGGTCCCAGATGTGCTCAATGGGATTGAGATCCTGGCTCTTCGCTGGCCATGGCAGAACACTGACATTCCTGTCTTGCAGGAAATCACGCTCAGACTGAGCAGTTTGGCTGGTGGCATTGTCATGCTGGAGGGTCATGTCAGGATGAGCCTGCAGGAAGGGTACCAKATGAGGGAGGAGGATGTCTTCCCTGTAACGCACAGCGTTGAGATTGCCTGCAATGACAAGAAGCTCAGACCGATGATGCTGTGACACACCGCCCCAGACCATGATGGACCCTCCACCTCCAAATTGATCCCGGTCCAGATTATAGGCCAAGGTGTAATGCTCAAACCTTCGACGATAAACGCGAATCCCACCATCACCCCTGGTGAGACAACATCTGCAGTCCTCATGCTTCTGCAGTCCTCATGCTTCCTTGCAGCATGCCTAAGGCACGTTCACGCAGATGAGCAGGGACCCTGGGCATCTTTCTTTTGTTTTTTTTCAGAGTCAATAGAAATGCTTCTTTAGTGTCCTAAGTTTTCATAACTGTGACCTTAATTGCCTACCGTCTGTAAGCTGTTAGTGTCTTAACAACGGTTCCACAGGTTCATGTTCATTAATTGTTCATGGTTCATTGAACAAGCATGGGAAACAGTGTTTAAACCATTTACAATGAAGATCTGTGAAGTTATTTGGGTTTTTACAAATAATCTTTGAAAGACAGGGTCCTGAAAAAGGGACGTTTCTTTTTTTGCTGAGTTTATAAATATTATGCATGCCAGTCTCTCTTGGCTAAGAGTTGAGGAGAGACTGACTTCATCACTTATTATTTTTATGAGAAACATTCATGTGTTGAAGATTCCAAAATGTTTGCATAGTCAACTTCCACACAACTCTGACACATACACTTACCCCACCAGACATGCCCCCAGGGGTGTTTTCACAGTCCCCAAATCCAGAACAAATTCAAGAAAGCGTACATTATTATATAGAGCCATGTGCCATTTTAAAATGTTTGTAGTTTAATCCTTGAGCTGTTCTTGTCTATTACTGTTCTGTATTATGTCATGTTTCATGATTGTGTGGACCCCAGGAAGAGTAGCTGATCCCCATGTGGCTTTCGCCACAGCTAATGGGGATCAAAATAAAATACAAAATACCAAGTGTCCATTAAAGAGCCACTGAACAAGTTGATTGGCACGTGTGTTTTTCTGTTGCTCATTAGAAAATTGAGATTTCAGTCTTGGAGGTGTGTTTCCTTGACCGATTCAGTTTGGTTAATGATGTTTGTCCCCCAGGAGACACTTGGAAGCCTATTTCACTTCCTTAAAATCCTCAGAATGAATCCAAGATAACTTGAGAAACCTGTAATTGATTTTGATGTTTTTGCTGAGGGATGTTTTAGTTGCACAATTTTACATATAACTAAGGTGTTTGTTGCAGTAATTCTCAAGTAAAAAAATGTGATGTGTTGTCTTGTGTAAACAAAGTCGGAGCTGCTGGGCAGGTCTGTCTTACTGTCTATGCTATTGGATAGAGAGCAATCACCGCAGCTGTTCACCCCATGTCAATGGGCAAATGGACATCGTCAAATCAAAACCCAACCTTCAATTACCCATTGTGATGCACGAATGTTCCAAACTTTCCTTTAGACGAGACACATTTTTGGACAAAAATMATCCTATTTACACTTTGTAGTCAATTTTGACACTATAATAACTGTTTCTGACTCATATCGATGCCACATAGGCKGCTTTCAAAGGGATTCTTTGCTTTTTAAAGGCAGTCGCTCTTTAACTGTGGTGTTGTCTTGCACTTGGATGAAATTGCAAAGCCCAATGGATTCAGAGGAACCTCCCTGTAGCCCAATGTCTTTCTTTCTTTCTGAATTCCAAACAGTAGTCTATTTCTGAACATGTACCCTCGCTGCAAAGTATAACGCCACCTGACGCCACCTACAATGCCACAGTCCCATTTCATAGGGAATTTTACATGCCACCATATTATGACTAAATGGCTAAAGATTAACTGTGGTAGTGTTGATGATTGCGATAATGATTACAGTAATGACACAGGTTGAATGTAATTTAAAAGCAATTATGGGATCAGTAACCTTTTCAATCCAATCATCACCTAGAGTAGGTGTTGAGTGCCATATCTTCTGAAACGTCGGCAAATGGAAACGTTAATGAAATGTTAATCAATCATGGGGAGGGGGCTAAGCGGACAGGCAGGGAAGGTGGAGTTGGAGGTACGGAGGCCTGATAATACAGGCCCAAAATTACAGTTTGTGTAGATATTCTGTAATTTCTGTAGTGAGATTATGTCTATTATGTAAGGATGTCTTCTCTCATTTACATTACCAATGTCCCCCAAGCATGTGTCCCAACATGTTTCTCCATTGATTGCACTGACAGCGCACAGTATTGTGTGTGCTATCGTTTTCCACAAGCGATATGTTTAGCCAAACACACACTATACATAAAGCATACTGTAATGTTAATTCTCTGTGTTTTAGAGACATAGAATCACAGACACATTCCCTCACAGGCTCTCCCCTCCAGTTTTGCCACAGGGTGCTGTTTTCCAGCTGTTTAAACCGCTGCTCAAATGATCTGCTCAGCCATTGGAAGGGAAGGCAGGCAGGATACCAGTAATTACTGGCTGATTGGCAGAGTGGCTGTAATTAGCAGGTTGGAGCCCTCTTTTAGATTTACATATATGAAAACAGCTCAGAGAAGAACACTGTGGTTTAACCCTAGACACTGATCCAGGAGCTGTGGTAGAGTAAGCTGATTTACATCTTCTGCTGCTCTCCACCCAACCCACATGGTCCAACCCAGAGTTTTAAAACTCTGCTGAGGAACTAAGCAGCAATGAATATGACGTTCCTAGGAGTTGGGTGTTGTAGGAGTCCATGATACAGTATGCCTGAATGGTGTCTTTAGGCAAGACCAAGCCAATGCCAAGGGTTGAATCATCACTGAGTATTATGGCATTATCATAAGCAATAGAAACAGAACAGATATAATACTATAACAAGTGTAGAGGCATCCGTTGACAAGCCTCTGTGTGTGTCTACTCCCCCGCAGTAGCACTGAGGAGAGGCTCAGCAGTGGCCTCCCTTCTTATCATAGCACATTTAACAGGGGGTAATCCAATCAAGTGGGATAACAGGCCTGCTCTCTCTGCTCTGTGTAGAGGAGGATCCGGGGGACTCCTCCTCTGCTTCCTATTACTGTGTGTCTCTTTCTCCAGCCAGGGCTATCCTAATCCCATTTCCCCATCTAAGCCTTAACCCAAACAAGCACACAGGACAATAATCTCCGGTCACACTCCTGCCGACTATCCCCGGCCGCTGATTCTGCTAATGGAGAGGTGGTTAGAGAGAGAGAGATGCCAAGTAGCTGGGGAGAACTTACACCGGCTCCAGCTCTTTCTCGCTGGGAGGGGGAACCACCACATCTGTCGCTGTCTGTCTGTCTCTCTCTCACAGTCTCTCTCTCACAGTCTCTCTCTCGCTGTCTCTCTCACTGTCTCTCTCATTGTCCACATTTTCTCTCTATTTAACCCTCTTTTTATTGTCATCCTCTCTGTTTAGAAGTACTGTATGTCTGTTCTTTTTTTCTCTTTCACCACACATAAATAACTACAGGGTGCTGGAGAGAATCTGGGCAGCACAGATCCGAGGTTCTCAATTGAGCATGTCAACAGCGTTGTTTGTGAGCATGTTTGAGTACTAAGTGTCTGATTGTTGTTATCAAATACAACAACAATGGCTAACAAGAAGAAATCTAGCAAAACAAGTACAGCTCTCTAGAACCTTTTGGAAAGGAGAAAAATAAAAACAGACTTAAGAGTGCTTGGCTGCATCCCACGTCCGTCTCTCCGTCGCTGTGAAGGCACATGCTACCCAGATGCACATACAGTACAGCTCTAGGTCTGGATGGGTCTGATCGAAGGCCTGGCTTCTCCTTCTCCAGACGCCACCCTCAGTGTCTCAGATCACTTACACGCTCCGATGGACTTTATCAGGACTTACCCCTCATGGAAAAAATAGCCTCATCCGCAGTTCTCATTTCTCTTTCTTTGTTTTGATCAGAGAAATGTGGCCCTAACTTTCTAATGAATACCAACTGAAAATAGCTGGGGGTTGCAGTATGCTTCAAACAGCACTGTTCCGTTCTGAGTTTTCATGTTCCGTGTGGACGACATTATTCTTTGTCTCGTGTCTTTGTGTGAATGACGAGGCAAATCTCAAAGTTCTAATATCGGTGGAAGTCAAATGTGTGGGCCTAGTATTTGGCAAATCTCTATTTGCCAAATTTGTGTTTCTTCTACTGTAGATTCATTTGGACAAAGGAGATTAAGGACTGTGGTCTGTCATGGAACACATTCTCTAGACAAACAGAAGATGGGCAGCAGTAGCGCTCTCTCGTGGAAGCTTTATGTTTCACATTGGAACAAAGAGGATTAAGTAAAGTAAGAAGATGCATTCAGTGCAGTAAATCATGAAACATTTGAAGATCCTGGATGAATGACTGACTGAATGGAAGACGGTCTACTTTTAGCTGAGCCTCATGTGTACACAGCTGGAGACAGTGCTAAACTACTACTATTAGACCCAATCAAATACTGCATGGATTATTCTCCCATCTATACAATGAAAGAGCTGAAACCAGAGCAGGGTCCCTCTCTGTGGGTCTGGATGGACAGACAGGTGTTGCGTTTTCACTCTAGCTCAAATATCCAATGGAGGTAATCGGTTGCTTGATTGGTGATCTCTTAACCAGACTTAGCCATCCATTACATGAATTACAGCATTTTATGCTCTAATGGGGACTGGTTGTAAGAGCGATGCAGGTACCCACTTATACTGAATGTGTGTATATTGTGGAGGACTCACTGCGTGTTCATTGTGCCCACTGATGCTCTGGTAATACCTTACAAAGAGTCAGTTGTGATGATGACTTGTTAAACTTCTAGGGTTTCACTGGTTCCACTTACCTTCAATTACCTCTGCCTCCAAATGACCCACATTTTAGAAATGGGGCTCCTTCATTTTGGAGCCTTGTGTTACAATTTGAGACTAAGGAAATGAAAACATTGCAGAGAGTTCTTTCACTGACCCGTATCTCTGCAAATCAGACCAATCATTACTGCAAATGTGGAGGTCTGCTTGTTTAGTAACCTTAGCCCCATCCTGCCAACATAAAAATCACTGCCTTTCAATTAAATCAACTCAAGCATACTATCTGCATATGTGCCTCTGCATCGTGTAGTTAGTCTCTGTTGTTTGTAGTTGGAAGTGCCACATCTGTAATAGTATATGACCAAAAGATCTCTGTTAAAACAGTGCCTTCTAAAATATCACTGAACGTCAATTGAAAACATAAAAGAACAGTGGTTTGTGGGGAGATCAAGTCACCAGGGGCAGCATTTCACCTCATCTATAGACGTTGAAGTATGCACATCCCCACGTGTTACATCACCATAGGAAGGGTGATGCAAAGTAATGATGTTTTGAGGCCAAGACATCAAATCTACAATCTCTAATTGTTGAAGAATTGCTTCAGCCCACAGATCAGCATGGGGCCTAAGAGATCAATTTCCTGATGCTCCCCTCTCCAAATAAACCCAGTGGTCCCAGTGGAGGGAGTACGGTAGGCATGGAGAGAGGGAGAGATGGAGAAGGGATGGATGGAGGGGGAGCTCTGGGCCCTAGAAGTCTCCACCTGGCGGGGTGGTGGAGGTCCAGAGAAGAGCCCCCTCAGTAGCACAAAGCTGGCCTTGTGTGAGATAAGCGCCAGGCAACAGGAGGGCCCTACGGCACTATTTTCACAATCAGACAGAGTTTGTTTTCTTTAGGCCTCAATGCATGGGCCTGTCAGGAGAGGAGCTTGCTGGCAACGCTGGAGGTTGTTCTGAGGCAGGGCTGCTAGGAAAAGAAGGGGACTACAGGGTGGGCTGGGAGTTTAGGGGGCTCCCTGACGTTTGCCTCTTCTTTTACAATATTTATTTGCTTAACTGAACCCTCACCCTCCAGGCTTCCAGTTTTAAATCCAGAGAATCCTGTTCCCTGTAGGCAACTCGAGGTAGAGCAAGGGTTTAGAAGCTGTCCCTCTGCTATGACCAGGGTTAGGCCATGTAATGTTATCCCAGTCCAGGCTGCTGCTGCTGATGCTACAGTATATCCTCACATCTACTTATTAGTGTCAAGGAGAGGTCTGCTCTGCATTTCTGTTGTGGTCAGAAGATATGTTAAGCCTCTTTGCACACATCTTTGCTTCCTGATTGGTCCCTGCTCTCGTCTAATGAACTCTCCCTGTTGTGGTATTTTAAGCCTGATTGGCCAGTAAATTGCAATGCCATTAATCTAATGGTTTCCCCAACAACGTCCTATCTAGATTTAAACCACAGGAGAAGCATTTCAGTTTCTAGCAGTGTTTTTTCAGTTTCACAGTTTATATTGCAGCCAGGCTCCAAGTGCCCCATGCTCACTTTCTAACTCTTTTTGTTTGGCAAGATCATAATGTGGTAGAACATTATGAGCTTTTATTGCGAAAAGCCACAGCGACTCAATGTTAAAAGAATGTTTTCTTGGTAAGGACCATTCTAAAAATGATACTAAAATGTAATTAGAAGCAGTTGCTTTCCTCCAGTGAAGATAAGAAAACCCTAAATCCATGCTCTGCTGTTGAACAGTTTCATCTTGAAATATCCAACAAACAAAACCAACAAACTCCAAGCTGGTTGAGAAAATAAAGTATCAGATGTAACATTCTCTTTTTGCATTGTTGAAATGTACTGAAAGGAAATTGGTCAAGTTCTTTATTAGTAATGTCTATTAATGTAATGACAAAAAAGYTGAAATAATTGTTTCAGGGAAAATAGTACTGCATACTGTACCAAACAGGGCTGGCTCTKGCCTTTTGGGGACCATAAGCGAGACTTGGTTTGGAGGACCCCCCACCAAGCAGGCAATCATTTTTTGTGACGGCGTTAAAGTTAATTTCCTGCAATTCTACACATTTTGCCATAAGTTATGACATGTTAATGACATCTGAGTGAGAGTGACTAACAAAATCAACGGGGGCTCCCTGGAGATCAGGGCTCTTGGGCACGTACCCTGCGTTCCCGGTCGGTATTCGGCAATGATAACTGCACGTTTAGATAACTGGCTAGACTAACTTACCAATCTAAAAATTGTTAGCTGTCCTGGCTAATTGAGAGACTGCCAGTGACTGACAAAACAAGAGAACACCTTGTGTATTCTACTATTGTAACTCTCGGCAGTAAGTTGAAACCCAGACTGATTTCTAAGCGAGGGGCCCTAAGGGACCCTAAGTGACCGCTTATGTTCGCTTATTCCATTGTCATCAATGTGTATTGGTATCCAGACAGACAGTCTCTCTCTTTCTTTCATACTTAATATATAAACACACATGTAGTATTTTGAGCACATTGCCTCAATTCAGGCTCATTTATTCAACATTTTGCGGGGTGTCTGGCACTTTCAAACCTCTATGTAGAGATTATTTAAAATGCAGGTTTCATTATTTTTCTGTCCGTTCTTCAGTGTGTCTTGGCCCATCAGCGCTGCCTGGTTGCCAGGTCTACCCTCTCACTGCTCCCGAACACCCCGACTCCACAGAAACAGGAAATGGTAATAGTAGTGCGCTGCTTTTCCTTTCCTCCTATCTCTATTCCTTTTGAATGAACAAAAACATAGAATTTGCAATAATACATATGTGTGGAAAAATGGGCCCAGGACATGGAATAAAGCCAAGGAGCTCTGTACAATTTTGGTACTTTCTCAAGCCCAGCGCAGCGGGGAAAATGTGCATAGAGGGAGTATTGTAAATTAGATTCAGATTGTTGGCTGATTACTTTATGAAAATGCATGATTAGTTTTACTATTGGTGCCGACCCAGAAAATAATGTTTGGGTCTAGTAGAAACATCAGTGTTAGCAAGAAGCAGCATGTTGCACTTTCTTGGAATGGTTTTAGAACATTCCTGTGACTGTTCCAGAGTAGAATCATGTCACATGCTTCGTACACAACAGGTGTAGACTAACAGTGAAATGCTTATTTACTTCTGACTGGATTGTCTGTTTGTGTATAGACGAGTTGCCTGACAATGTCACGAAAATGATGTGCGCGCATCGATGTGGCCGGAAGCCGTGCTATGTTATGATTCTGAATGGTCAGATAGGTAGCAACGTATTTGGGGAATTGTAGGTGGCTCGTTTCAGCTAGTTTTATGTTGTTCTTGATACCATGTCTTGTTTTGAGGTGACTTATTTCATGTCAATGCTAATATAACGAAGATTAGCTAGCTAGCTAACAAACAAATGTAACTATATATTTAAGAGACAACAAGTGCTCATTGTGCAAATGTATTTATGTTTTCAACAATCTAAGCCAACCTCTGTTTTGCCCCATAGTTGCGCACGCCTCAATTTTGTTGCTAAACAACCAACCCGTTGGGTATGGTGTTGGGTCAGTCTGTGTATGGTTCTGGTGTTGGGTCAGTCTGTGTATGGTTCTGGTGTTGGGTCAGTCTGTGTATGGTTCTGGTGTTGGGTNGTGTTGGGTCAGTCTGTGTATGGTTCTGGTGTTGGGTCAGTCTGTGTATGGTTCTGGTGTTGGGTCAGTCTGTGTATGGTTCTGGTGTTGGGTCAATCTGTGTATGGGTCTGGTGTTGGGTCAGTCTGTGTATGGGTCTGGTGTTGGGTCAGTGTTGTGGCTGATTGGGCTGTAGGCTGGATAGACTCTATACAGGGGAATGGATCCACCACCATGTGTTTGAGTCCCTCACTCCCTCCTAAGCCCTGCGAGAGCATATGGTGAAGCAAACCTGCTTTATATAGTATATGGGGATCTGCTAACTAGGCCCTGTTGCATACTGCCAGGTTTTCATTGTTAATCATGGAGCAAAACCACAATTGAGTCAAAAGAGATAGTCTATGCTCTGACTTCATATTATCATGCGGTCTACTTTTCCCTTTGGCTTTTTTTCCTTGAGTTCTTTCCCTTCTCCCTCTCTCTTACTTTACTTTCATCTCAATTTGAAAAGCAGCTGGATCCTCCATCTTGCCCCTATTTATTTTGTCTTTGTTCTATGGATTTCTTACACCAGTGTTTTATTATTTCAATTTTCTGTTATAAAATAGATTTTCTGTGGCTGGCGTAATTAGTTCAAGAGCTCTCTTAGAGCTGTATGGTACAACCCAATATGGAACCTTGTAATGTCATCATTCTGAATTAAATAGGGCTGAGTGAGGGGTGTTAATACTTTTAACCCTTTATATTATACTGTATCGTATGAGGAGTTTTCCATAGTTTAATCTATAGTACATATAGAGTAGCAGGATAAAATAGTGTTCAAATCCCAGTGCACATCATCAGTACAGTCTTTCATAGGGCCTGCCATCAAGGCAGCAGTAAACCCCTGCTGAGCGTAGACGTGGACAGCGCAGGCCAAAAGAACCAGATCTCCATGCCAGAATACAAGCATAAAATGTGCCTGTGATAAGTAACCATGAAACCAAAATGGCTGTTTTCCTATACTGGAGCTGTGGGATGTGCCCCATCAACTATGGACCTCAGAGCCACACTGAGGCTCTCGGAGGTATTGCTGAGGCTTGACCTGGGCTTGACCTGGGCTTGGACTGGGCTTGGACTGGGCTTGACCTGGGCTTGGACTGGGCTTGGACTGGGCTTGGCCGGTTCCTAACCTCGCCTGGACCAGTTTATGCTGGACAAACACAGAGAGGAGAAAGCCCTAAAACCCAGGAAGGCCAGTCCTCAAAGGTTCTAAGCTGAAGCAACCCTCAAGCCTCTATTAGTCCCATAGACAGTCACATGCATAATTAAGCGCCTTAGAGGAATGTACGCCTACTTCATGTGGCATGCCTCAGTAGCCTCCTCTTGCCAGTTTGGAGAAAAGTGAGCTGGTAGGAGAACACCCTGCCAAAATACACCTCATACCTGGACAGACCCAGTTCCAATTCAAACATTCCAAAACACATAATCCTGCACATGGAGTTCTGGAGGGGCTGCCAAGGGTACCTGACTCCAGTGCCCAGCTCCAGTGCTGTTGATCTGGGCTGAGGACAAGTAGCGCTGTGCCCCTCTGTTCTCTTTCCCAGGGCAGGACTGGATGTTTTCTCCCCCTGTGGTTTCTCTGTAAACGTCAGTGTGTGAGGTGCTTGGCAGAGCTGGGACACATTCTCTCTTATTTTTAATTTTTCCCTCAAGTTTCTTCTTCTCATTATTGTTATTGTTTTGGAGTGAAGCGAGTCCCAGGCCAAGCAGCGTGTGTGTAAATCAAACTGTGTCTGTAGCAGATTTAATGTAAAATGGGAATGCTGGGTGATTTGTCATCCACTACAAAGTAGACTTCAAAAATAACAATTCTCCATTGCAGGATTGAGATTATCATCAATACACAGGGTTTATGTAACATTTAAGTATATATCGTAGTCAAAATAGATATTTGTTCTTTAGCACATTTTTTAACAGTGGGGAAAAGCTTGACTGTACTTAGTTAACAGTTAACGGATGGGTGTCTATGGAAAATGTGACAAGAAGAAAAAACTGCTAGATATTGTGAACAGCCTTGTGCTAGTGATTAGGGTAGAGTGAAAATGTGGACAGCCACTGAGAGATGGAGAGCATAGAGAATGTATATGAGGATGGAGAGAGAGAGGAGAGAGAGGAGAGACCGAGAGGAGAGAGCGAGAGGAGAGAGAGGAGAGACCGAGAGGAGAGAGAGGAATGTATCGGCTTTGTGTAATGGATCTTTGCTCTCTGTGCAATAGGGGAGGGGTTTTGTAGGCCTTGATTGAGTGTGCTGTTTTAATAACGTGAACTCCACCTTAACACACACACACACACACACACACACACACACACACACACACA
>NC_036855.1:22787737-22790643 GCF_002910315.2 Salvelinus sp. IW2-2015 | reverse complement strand
ACACACACACACACACACACACACACACACACACACACACACACACACACACACACACACACATTTGCCGCAGCGCAGAGTGCTCATGTAATTTGACCTGGAGGGGCGCCAGCGAGCCCAGGAAAGACCCAGGGCCTAAAGCCTACCGACACCTCTCCTCTGAAATGTTTATTTATAACCCCCAACCTCCTCCAGCCTCCAGCCCTCCAATCCAAACACCATTGGTCTCTCCAAACCGCTAGAGCATGATTTCAGAAAGAAGGGAACATTTTCCCCCCATTTTCCCCCTCTCGTGCCCAAATTCTCCCACCCCTCTGTCTCACTATGTCTTCCAAAGAGTAGGGGGATTGGGAGAGGAGTGAGGGAGAGAAAAGCAGAGGGAAGAGATGGATATAGTGAAAGAGAGAAGGGAGGTGGTAAGGGGTTATTCCATCCAGTCCAGGCTGTAAAATTGGTTTCAGAACAACAGGAAGTGTGCCTCCTGGGATGCACAACACTCACTACTGACTAGTTTTTTGTGGGATCGGGCAACTCTGACAGCAACAATCCAGCCATCCCCCTCCTTCCCTTCCTACCACCATGGAGGATAAAGAAGGGGAAGATTCCCTAAATCAGGTAGAAATAACAGTTTCCACATCATGCCCCAGTAGAGGTGACCAATGTTCCTCGCTAGTAAATCAACCCTGTTGAAAATTATTTTAATTCACTAAAATACTGTATCTATGTACATGTATTTTAGAGTCACACCATGCCAAATGACTATAGTTTGCTGCATGAAATCATAAGTCCACTGAGGACAATGTGAGGTAAGCAGTTCCCAGTGAGAGCATTGCTGAAGGTTCTCTAAACAGGTTTAATTTGGTCAAGCAGACATACCTAGACAGGTTCATTTCAATCCCTTTGTTTTACTCAAAACAACTTAGTCTTTCTTTTATTGACTTAATTCACTTCCTCTACATAGCCTAACTGCTAGATTTCTACAATATGACGAGACTACTGTCTAATAGGATCAGCTTGGTCTCATATCCTATTCAACCCCCAATACTTATTTTATTATTGGAGTAGTATTGTTGCCGTGACCTACTGAATTCTAAACCTGGTAGGCCTAGACAGAGGCGGTTTTTATTCGCAGGATTTCTTTTGCATTTGATACGCGCACACATCGGCCAACGTTTTCCTGCACTACATATTCAACTCCCGTAGGTCTCTCCTTCAGAGCGTTGAACCTTGAATATATTTAAACTACTGATTTATGTTTTGACCGTATAAGTTTATTTTGCAGTGGAAAACGCCGCACAATCGGGCCAGACGTTTTCCTACAACCTACTGATTTATGCCTTTGGATCGTGTAAGTTACTTTTGCAGTTGGAACGCCGACATCGGGCTAACGTTTTCTCTACACTACTGTTTAATGCTTTGACTGGTATAACTAACTTTTGCATTGAACGCCGCCATCGGGCAAAACGTTTCCTGCCCTCTGTCCTAAATATTCATCCTCGGTGGGGGGCTTCCGTTTGGGGCGGGTAACGCATGAAATATTTATTTACTACTAATATTCACCAACAGACCCTTCGCCGCGCCGTGAATAATCCCACCCAAGCAGACCTTTTCAAAAATGTTAACAGCCATCTCAGCCAGATGCGCAACACCGCATCATTTAAGCCTAACATTGAACGGGTCTGATCTGAACGGAGCGCATGCCATGCTTCACTCTACATCTAACACAAGCAAAGTTCACAGCACCTATTTCCACTCAGTCTCTATAACAGTGCGCATACATTTATATTTAATACACAATTTACCAAAACAACATGACATGCAAATTCATCTGAATTTAAGAAGTTCTTTTGTATTTACTGGTTTCATTTTAGGAATTTGAAAAGAGAGACTTACGTTGGCGCCCTGCTCGGCTGAGACAGTATTCTGAAGCAATCTTACACAAACATTTTCAATATTGTAAGAACTTGTTACCGTCCTAGTTGGGGGAACTGGCGTGGCGGTCCATCTGTTTGTTAGAGAATTGGGTCCAAAGATACCCATCATCAGTCCAGAACCGGTCCCAGTCCCTATCTCAGCTCCTGGCAAGCTCGCCAATTATGTCGTGGAAAATCATTTCAAATACAACGTTACCAGACACTTTTAGAATCAAACAGCTGCTTTATGGTATAATGGTACAGTCGCCAACTGTGCATGTCCCCCGGAAACACACCCCGGAACAACACCGCGGGGAAGAACCCCACGGAACACAACACCGTGGAAGTAACCCCCTTATCCAGAGCCTTAGCCCATATTACTTCTATTACCCACTAGCACCTATGGTCATCCCTATATGCGCAAATGGAGTCTCCACTTTCAAGTCATTCGCACCGGCGAGCTTCCTCTAGTTCGCAAGCTTCCCGCTGTTTCACGCCACTAACGCCCACATCTGCTTTCAGTTAAATAATAATGTGGCCCAGCTCACCCATGCTCTGTTCTTTAAAAATAATCTAGTGTCCAATGTCTTGCTCAGCCTATGATTCACCCTGTATTTAAATTTCAATGACCCACGCATGTCTCTCTGGTATCTTCCTATAGTCTGGATTGGAAGACCTCTATGTCTCTTTCTATCATTAGTGTCCAGTTGCTTTAAGTCAATGATTTCTCTTGTCATTGGTAGGCTTTTAGATGTGCAAATGTGTAGACTATCAATGTCTAGTGTGTCCAATTGTTCTTTAGGATTGTCATGCTGTTGGGTCGGAGTCTGTCAGCAAACTGGAAAAATAAGAGGGAGAGACGTCTCTTAGTAATCATTCTCCATTACTCGAAGTCCTTATGAAATTCGTGAACATGTGGTTCTTACTTTAATAGTTTCAGCCTTGTCATTATTGTCTTTATATTTTATCAATGTGTCTTATGTTACACCTACA
>NC_036855.1:22781205-22783659 GCF_002910315.2 Salvelinus sp. IW2-2015 | reverse complement strand
ACAGGCAGGAGGCTTGGGAGCAAGACCTTACCAGTGAGACCTAATGCACATTGTGCTAGTATCTGGGTTAGGACTGGTCTATGGCTCAGTCAGTATGTTCGGAGCCAGTTGACACAATGCTCACACACTGAAGTATCCAAGGGGGCTGCACTGAATTACTAATACCAGTTGTTTATCCCAAAACATGCTCATACAGTATATGATTGGTTTATTGCCGAAGGCACATCTCAAGCTCTCAAAAGGTGGTTGTGTGTGTGTGTGAGTGAGTGAGTGAGTGAGAGAGTGAGTGTGTGTGTGTGTGCCTGTGTGTGCGCGCTCCCTGAGTCTGTGACATCCTCCATAGGGAATGGTAAAATGTAGATCAGCCATAACAAAATTGAAATGTATACTATATTATTTCCCTTGGATACATGATGAAGCTTGCGTCTAATAAATAATATATGGCGCGTCAAATATTTATGCAAAAAGCAAAGAAGGAAGACGAAGAAACATGGAGATAGGCGCATGATGTTCACTTTTCTAATGTCCTAATATAAATAATACAACAATAGTCCCAGCAGCCCAATTAAATGAGCCGTCTCAGGGACAGAGGACAGAGGAGGGGTGGGCTATGTGTGGTAGCGTGGCAGGAGAAGGACCACAGAGTGGTTCTGATGCCCATGTCCTCTCTCTCTCTCTCTCTCTCTCTCTCTCTCTCTCTCTCTCTCTCTCTCTCTCTCTCTCTCTCTCTCTCTCTTCTCGCTCTCTGCTCTCTCGCTCTCTTCTCTGGTTCTGTTTCTCTCTCCTATCTCTCTCTCTCTCTCTGGTTCTGTTTCTCTCTCTTCTCTCTCTCTGGTTTGTATCTCTCTCTCTCTCGTCTGCTCTCTCTGTTCTCTCTCTCTCTCTCTCTCTCTGGTTCTCTCTCTCTCTCTCTCTCTCTCTCTCTCTCTATCTCTCTCTCTCTCTCTCTCTCGCCTCTCTCTCTCTCTTCTCTAAGCCTTTCTATCACACACATTCTTATACCACCGACAGAGATCCATTCCTCACATGGAAGCTTGCTGGCATGAACTGCTAATATGTTTGTCACTATGCGTATGAGATTGAGAAATTCAATTTTTATTCATTGTGCTTTTTTGCAGTGCATAACAACAATTTTTTTTACATTCAATTCATGGTTTATGTTTACAACACCAGAGAACTATCATGTGACTCCCTGTAATTTCACACACTTACATCACTAACAGTACAAGGTGTGGAAATGTATGTACTACTACAGTATACTTGTAAATTGAAATTCTTGTGATAGAGGAAGATACAGTAGCTACAGTTGAAGTCGGAAGTTAACATATACATATAGCTGACCACACGTTTGCGTCGCGTGCGCGAGCGTCTGCACAAATTTTAGTTAAAATCTATGTTATTCCATATATTGCACCCACACGCTCGCCGTGCGCCACTCTGAGCGTTCTGGCGTTTGCAGGGCTAAACTAGAGTCATGTCCTATTTCAGACGCGATACGCGCTCCAGTCTGCCTCTTCCCTCTCCTCTTGGTTTTATAGAAGTCAGGTACTTCACTTGTGTGGTGTGCGTGATCGCTGTTTGGTGTAGGGACAAATACTCTGCTCAAAAAAATAAAGGGGAACACTTAATCAAACATATGTAATCAGAAGTCAATCACACTTCTGTGAAATCAAACTGTCCACTTAGGAAGCAACACTTGATTGACATACATTTCACATGCATGTTGTGTGCAAATGGATATAGACAAAGGTGGGAAATTATAGGCAATTAGCAAAGACAACCCCAATAAGGAGGTGATTCTGCAGGTGGTGACCACAGACCACTTCTCAGTTCCTATGCTTCCTGGCTGCTGTTTTTGGTCACTTTTGAATGCTGGCGGTGCTCTTCACTCTAGTGGTAGCATGAGACGGAGTCTACAACCCAACAAGTGGCTAGGTAGTGCAGCTCATCCAGGATGTCACATCAATGCGAGCTGTGACAAGAAGGTTTGCTGTGTCTGTCAGCGTAGTGTCCAGAGCATGGAGGCGCTACAAGGAGACAGGCAAGTACATCAGGAGACGTGGAGGAGGCCGTAGGAGGGCAACAACCCAGCAGCAGGACCGCAGCTCCGCCTTTGTGCAAGGAGGGAGCACTACCAGAGCCCTGGCAAAGATGACCTCCAGCAGGCCACAAATGGTGCATGTGGTTCTGCTCAAACGGTCAGAACAGACCTCCATGAGGGTGGGTATGAGGGCCGACGTCACAGGTGGGGGTTGTGCTTACAGCCCAACACCGTGCAGGACGTTTTGGCATTTGCCAGAGAACACCAAATATGGCAAATTCGCCTTTGGCGCCTGTGCCTTCAAGATGAGAGCGGTTCACACTGAGCGTCATTGGAGCACATGTGACAGACGTGACAGAGTCTGGAGACGCCATGGAGAACGTTGCTGCTGCCCATCCTCCAGCATGCCCGGT
>NC_036855.1:22772595-22781180 GCF_002910315.2 Salvelinus sp. IW2-2015 | reverse complement strand
TATGGCAAATTCGCCCTTTGCCCCTGTGCCTCTTCACAATGAGAGCAGGTTCACCACTGAGCACATGAGCACATTGTGACAGACGTGACAGAGTCTGGAGACGCCATGGAGAAGGTTCTGCTGCCTGCACCATCCTCCAGCATGAACCGGTTTGGCGGCTGGTCAGTCATGGTGTGGGGTGGCATTTTCTTTGTGGGGCGCACAGCCCTCCATGTGCTCGCCAGAGGTAGACGCCTGTACTGTCCATTACGGGTACCGAGATGAGATCCTCAGAGCCCTTGTGAGACCATATGCTGACACATGCACATTTGTGGCCTGCTGGAGGTCATTTTGCAGGGCTCTGGCAGTGCTCTCCTTGCCAAAGGCGAGTAGCGGTCCTGCTGCTGGGTTGTTGCCCTCCTACGGCCTCCCCACATCTCCTGATGTCTTGGCTGTCTCTGTCTAGCTGCTCCATGCTCTGGACACTACGCTGACAGACCAAGCAAACCTTCTTGCCACAGCTGCATTGATGTGTCCATCCTGGATGAGCTGCACTACCTGAGCCACTGTGGGGGTTGTAGACGCCGTCTCATGCTACCACTAGAGTGAAGAGCACCGCCAGCATTCAAAAGTGACCAAAACATCAGCCGCGGAAGCATAGAACTGAGAAGTGGTCTGTGGTCACCACCTGCAGAATCACTCCTTATTGGGGGTGTCTTGCTAATTGCCTATAATTTCCCACCTTTGTCTATTCCATTTGCACAACAGCATGTGAAATGTATTGTCGATCAAGTGTTGCTTCCTAAGGGACAGTTGATTTCACTGAACTGTGTGATTGACTTGGAGTTTACATTGTGTTGTTTTAAGTGTTCCCTTTTATTTTTTGAGCAGTGTACAGTTCTGCACGATGGCGCACACGCGCAGCCGGTTTGGCGTTCCGTGTTAGCCCAAATACATTAAACTCAGTTTTCCACAATCCTGACATTTAATCCCTCCTAAAAATTCCCTGTCTTAGGTCAGTTAGGATCAACCAACTTTATTTTAAGATTGTGAAATGTCAGAATAAATAGTAGCGAGAATGAGTTTATTTCAGCTTTTATTTCTTTCATCACATTCCAGGACGTTTTCTCCAAAAAGTACGATCTTTTCCCCATGTGCAGTTGCAAACCGTAGTCTGGCTTTTTTTATTGGCGGGTTTTGGAGCATGTGGCTCTTCTTGCTGAGCGGCATTTCAGGTTATGTCGATATAAGGCTCGTTTTACTGTGGATATAGATACTTTTGTACGTGTTCCTCCAGCATCTTCGCAAGGTCCTTTGCTGTTGTTCTGGGATTGATTTGCACACTTTTCGTACAAAGTACCTTCATCTCTAGGAGACAGAACGCGTCTCCTTCTCTGAGCGGTATGCGGGCTGCGTGGTCCATGGTGTTTATACTTCCGTACTATTGTTTTTGTACAGATGAACGTGGTACCTTCAGGTGTTTGAAATTGCTCCCAGGTGAACCAGACTTGTGGAGGTCTCAAAAAAAAATGACTGGGTCGTTGGCTGATATCCTTTGATTTTCCCATGATGTCAAGCAAAGAGGCACTGAGTTTGATGGTAGGCCTTTGAAATACATCCACAGGTACACTCCAATTGACTCAAATTATGTCAATTAGCCTATCAGAAGCTTCTAAAGCCATTGACATTAATTTTCTGGAATTTTTCCAAGCTGTTTAAAGGCACAGTCAACCTTAGTGTATGTATGGAAACTTCCGACCCACTGGAATTGTGATGAGATCAATTATAAGTGAAATATCTGTCTGTAACAATTTCGGAAAATTACTTGTGTCATGCACCAAAGTAGATGTCCTAACCGACTTGTCAAAACTATAATTTGTTAGAAAGAAATGTTGTGGAGGGTTTGAAAAACGAGTTATAATGACTCCAACCTAAGTGTATGTAACTTCCGTACATACAATATATTATGTCGAGAGAGCAGCCACAAATTTGAGATATGTAAGTCTTATATTCCTAGTTGATAGGCAGAGGTGGGAAAAGGTTTACTCACAACTACCTGACTGTGTCTCACAACTATCTGTGTACGTGTGTGTGTGTAAAGTGGATGATTCTTCAGGGAATTGCTAGTCTGTAACTGCTTATTTTTGGGGTCCATCATTACAGCCATAAGTCAATGGCCAACAGAATGCGTCCATCAGGCAAATAATATATTTGTTCTTGGCAAATCACATGAATAGTCTGTCTGGTGAAGATGATTCTACAGCCAAAAAGACAAATCAAATGAAATTCCATGAAAAGG
Organism: Salvelinus sp. IW2-2015; assembly: GCF_002910315.2. Lineage (NCBI taxonomy): Eukaryota > Metazoa > Chordata > Actinopteri > Salmoniformes > Salmonidae > Salvelinus > Salvelinus sp. IW2-2015. Next base: position 22,778,902 of record NC_036855.1, on the reverse strand, counting down.
ATTACCAATTGTATCTTTCTATTTGATCCTACTGTATTATCTTATTGCATTACTGCTGTCTGAGTGTGCTGAGTGTGTCTGATGTGGTTTGTGTGTTCTGAGTGTGGTCTGTGTGTGTCTCGTGTGGTGCTTGTATGTGTTGTGTCGTGTCTGAGTGTGGTCATGTGTGTTGTCTGTGTGTGTCTGAGGTGTGTCTGTGTGTGTCTGAGTTGTGTCTGTGCTCGTAGTTGTGTGTGTGTCTGAGGTGTTGTCTGTTGTGGTGCTGTGTCGTGTGTGTCGAGTGTGTCTGAGTGTGGTCTGGTGTGCGTCTGGTGTGTGTTTGTGTGTGTCTTGAGTGTGTCTGTGTGTGTGTCTGTGTTGTCTGTTGTGTTGTCCTGGTGTGTCTGGTGCTGTCTGTGTTGCGTCTGAGTGCGTCTGAGTGCGTCTGAGTGTGTAGAGTTCGATTTGTCTAGAGTGTGTCTATGTGTGGGTCTGTTGTGTGTGTGTGTGTGTCTGTGGTGTGTCTGTGTGTGTCTGAGTGTGTTCGAGTGTGTCTGTGTGTGTCTGTGTGTGTCGTGTGTGTGTTTGTGTGTGTTGAAGTGTGTCTGGTGTGTTGTTGTGTCTAGTGTGTCTGAGTGTGTCTGAGAGCGTCTGTGTGCGTCTGAGTGCGTCTGAGTGCGTCTGAGTGTGTCTGAGAGCGTCTGAGTGCGTCTGAGTGTGTCTGTGTGTGTCTGAGTGTGTCTCTGTGCGTCTGAGTGTGTCTGAGTGTTGTCTGAGTGTGTCTCTGTGCGTCTGAGAGATGTGTCTGAGTGTGTCTGAGTGTGTCTGAGTGCGTCTGTGTGTGTCTGAGTGTGTCTGTGTGTCTGAGTGTTCGGTGTGTATCTGAGTGTGTCTGTATGTCATGTTGTGTTGTCTGTATGTGTCTGTGTGTGTCTGATGTGTCTGAGTGTGTCCTGTGTGTGTCTGTGTGTGCTCGAGTGTGTCTGAGTGGGCTAGAGTGCTTCTGAGTGCGTCGGAGTGCGTCTGTGTGTGTCTGTGTGTCTGAGTGTGTCTGTGTGTCTGAGTGTGTTTGAGTGCGTTGAGTGTGTCTGAGTGTGGTCTGTGTGTCTGAGTGTGTCTGTGTGTCTGAGTGTGTCTGAGTGCGTCTGAAGTGCGTCTGAGTGCGTCTGTGTGGTGTCTGTGTGTGTCTGAGGTTGTGTGCTGTCTGTGTGTATGTTCATGTTGTGTTGTTGTGGTGTCTGGGTGTGTGTCTGTGTGTGTCTGTGTGTGTCTGGTGCTGTGTCTGACGTGCGTCTGAGTGCGTCTGAGCTGCGTCTGAGTGCGTCTGTGTGTGTCTGAGTGTGTGTCTGTGTGTCTAGTGTGTCTGTAGTGTGTCTGAGTGTGGTCTGAGTGTGTCTGGATGTGTCGTGTGTCTGAGTGTGTCTGTGTGTATCTGGAGTGCGTCTGAGTGCGTTCTGAGTGCGTCTGAGAGCGTCTGAGCGTCTGAGTGCGTCTAAGCTGAGTGCGTCTGAGTTGGTTGGTGTGTCTGTGTGCGTCTGAGTGTGTCTGTGTGCGTCTGAGAGCGTCTGAGTGTGGTGTCTTGAGTGCGTCTGAGAGCGTCTGAGTGCGTGCTGAGTGTGTCTGATGTGCGTCTGAGTGTGTCTGTGTGCGTCTGAGAGCGTCTGGTGCGTGCTGAGTGTGTCTGTTGCAGTCTGAGTGCGTCTGTGTGCGTCTGGGTGTCTGTGTGCGTCTGTGTGTGTCTGTGTGCGTCTGAGTGTGTCTGTGTGCGTCTGAGTGCGTCTGAGTGCGTTCTGAGTGCGTCTGAGAGGCGTCTGAGTGCGTCTGAGTGTGTCTGTGTGCGTTCTGAGTGTTCTGTGTGCGTCTGTGTGTGTCTGTGTGCGTCTGAGTGTGTCTGTGTGCGTCTGTGTGTGGTCTGAGTGTGTCTGAGTGCGTCTGAGTGTGGTAGCGCTCTACGTCTGGAGTGTCGTCTGAGTGTGTCTGAGGTCGCGTCTGAGTGCGTCAGTCGTCTGAGTGCGTCTGAGTGGTGCGTCTGTGTGCGTCTGATGTGTCTGTGTGCGTCTGTGTGTGTCTGAGTGTGTCTGTGGTGTGTATCTGTGCGTCCGAGGTGCGTGCTTGAGGCGTCTGAGTGCGTCTGAGTGCTGTCTGTGTGCGTCTTGAGTGGTCTGTGTGGCGTCTGTGTGGTGTCTGAGTGTGCTGAGTGTGTATCTGGGCGTTGCTGAGTGTGTCTGAGTGTGTCTGAGTGCGTCTGAGTGCGTCTGAGTGCGTCTGAGTGCGTCTGTGTGTGTCTGAGTGTGTCTGTGTGTCTGAGTGTGTCTGTGTGTATCTGAGTGTGTCTGTATGTGTCTGTGTGTGTCTGTATGTGTCTGTGTGTGTCTGTATGTGTCTGAGTGTGTGTGTTCACGTATTAGTGTTTGTTTTTCCTCTTTGTCTCGTCTCTTTTCCCCCTCTCCTGAGTGAAGAGAAATTGAGAAACCAATCTAAAATCCATCAGGACTTCCCTACCCGCCAGCCCCTCTATTCCAAACCCCCCAGCCCTCTCGGGCCCCCCACTCCTGTTTTTTTTTTTGTGTTGCAAGCGTCTGGAAATTGGATGAGATGTGCGTTTAGCAGGCAGCTGGTCTGGACGATATGAATTGCGTTTCCCTGCGCCAGGAAAGGTCAAGCCCCCTTGCCTTGACGGAGTGCATCGGCCTATTGATTGACGCTTTAGTCCATTTACCAACAGCCAATGGCACGGCAGGGTAAGTGAGAGAGGGAAGGAGAGGAAAAAAGAAAGGCAACACATCGGATATAAATCCATTGTTTCTCATCACCTAGCTGGGGCAGGGCAGGAATGGCTGGAATAGGATAGGAGGTGAGAGGTTGAAATGTTACCAGGCAGAGTGATGCTGTGTCTGGGTGAACATGGAGATGAGAGCTACCTCCACCACTGGCTCTAACTTCAACCTGCTGCCTGAATTTTGCAAGGCTATGAAGGGAGCTCCAATTGCCCCTGGAACACCCATATGAAAGTCAAATGATGTGGCCTCCTCAGAATTTGTTTGATACAGAGGGTGTTAAAAGTCCAACACAGCCATTTTATCTCAATATGAAATAATTTCTGGGTAACAATTAAGTACCTTACTGTGATTGTTTTCTTCTTAGCAAAGAACAATTTCTCAAGCAAGAATTTTGCTAGGACTCTCTGCGAGTGGTCTGAGTGGGGAGGGGGAAACTGAAAATAGGCTGTTGTTGGCAGAGAGGTTTGTAACTCTCTTTCTTATTGGTCAATTAGCTAATTTATCACATGGTGATGTCACCATGGAACTCCATCCCTCCGAAACAGGCTGAAATTTCAGGCGGTCTTTTCAAAGTTCAATAAAGGTTCAATAAATTAAATAAATAAATAAAAACAGCTCTTACGCTAAAAGGGCATTATCATCATGTTCATAATTGGACAGTATTATTCTAACCTCATAGTGTGGAAATATATATAAAACACAGGGAAATCATGGTTTTGACTGCAGTGGGCCTTTATAATAAGAAGAAATAGATATGTCTCACGTAAAATCTCCCATAAGAGTAAGTCAGTTGTTTGTATTCCAGTAAGACATAGGTAATTGTTCAAATTAAAAATCTCACCAATGCTAACGTTAAAACAGAACACTTAGGGAGATTAATACTCTCAGACATGCATGGCTGTGATACGATCAAGACCACACATGTATGCATGCACGCACACACGCACGCACGCACGCACGCACGCACGCACGCACGCACGCACGCACTCCAGCGACTACACACACACACACACACACACAACACAACACACACACACACACACACACACACACCACACACACAAAAGAAAGGTGTTTGATGTCCTTCATTTTCTAGCCATGAGCAGGCCTATCCAGGAGTTAAGGTGAAGCAATTAAAACAAAGGCATATTTAACATGAGGTTTAATGATTGGCTGACCCTGCAGTCACTGCGTGGACATATTTAATTATTGAGAACCAGAAGTCATTACGCCTCTGAATGCCTAGGAGAGTTCTATTGGATTGGATCCAGTCCATTACAGGCCCACTTGCACAAGTGAAGTCTTACATATGACAATCACTTTTCTCCCTCTCCCTCTGCTCACCGACAAGCTGTTTGATGTTGTTCAGCTGTGAGAGGAGACGCGGAGAGGGCTTGTGGCTTTATTTTTTTTTAAAAATTCAATAAAGCACGCCTACATTATCGATGAGAAGTTACACCATTATTTTCTGCCCTCATCCACACTATCTCTTTATCGTTCTGGTTATTTTTTTATCGTGTGGATTTTCGCAGACATTGTTAAGACATCAACATGGCAAAGCAGTGGAGGCTTGTGATCCTCTATCTTGCTCTTTAGATAAGACACTGCCGCTGAATCAAACTGGGAGGAGGCCAATAGATTATAATGGGTTGTACACTGATACACCAATAAATTAGAGGACACTCTGGCTTTCCATCATATGCTACCAGGTGAATCCACGGTGAAAGCTATTATCCTTATGGTGTACACTGTTAATATCCACTTCAACTCGTGTAGATGAAGGGAAGAGACACATAAAGAAGGATTTGTAGAGCCTTGAGACATGGATTGTGTATGTGTGCCATTCAGAGGTGAATGGCAAGACAAAAGATTTAAGTGCTTTTTTAACGGGTGTAATGGTAGTAGTGTGCCAGTGGCACCGTGTTTGTGGTCAAGAACTGACACACTGCTGGTTTTTAACACTCAACAGTTTCCTGTCGGGTATCAAAGAATGGTCACCACCCAAAGACATCCAGCCAACTTGACGCAATTGTGGGAAGCAGTTGAGTCAACACGGGTCAGCATCCCTATTGAACACTTTCAACACCTTGAAGGGGGGGGGGGGGGGGGTGACACTGAATATTAGGCGGTGTCCTTAATGTTTGTACACTCAGTTGTATGTTGTGTGTGTGATGTATTCCATGAATCTGTGCACCTTGACTCCCTCTGTAATCTTCAACGTCTCCGTGTGCTGGATGTAGGAAGATACTGTTGATGTTGAGGTGTGTTACTGCAGCCAACCGTGTGGTGAAACAGGTTCTCCACAGTCCCCTCCTTTCTCTTGTCACCAGGACCAGGAGTGAGCCAGGAGAGCAGCATGGGACAGCTGAGATGTAATACCCAATCAGTGTTTGCAATCCTATTAAACCACTATTAACAGTACTTATTTGAAATACCCCCCGCGACTCCTCTTAATTCATTAAATAAATTAGCACCTTCTTTTAATAATTCTCACATAATGATGTCTGTGATTCTTTCCCCTCCCTGAGCGGAATTCTGTGACAAAAGCCCAGGACCTGGAAGGCTAGGAGTGGCTAAAGTGTACAGAGGCCAGTCAGTGATCAGGTACTGAATGATCATTTTCTTCAGGCGATAACATCATAACATTACAGTGAATTTGATCCACCTCTTACTTTCTCCACATACACCAAGCCGACGCAGTGTCCTCTCGAAACCAATTGTCATTTTTTCCCTCTCTTGCCTATGACTGTCTCCAGGTCCCTCTGATGGTGTTGTATTAATGTGCTAATGAGAAATCCTTGAGCAAGGCCGAGCAGAGAAACTAAAAGACAGATAAAGCGCCAAGCGTGCGGCTGAGGAGAGGATCTGGGATCTGGCTGCGTTACTGTGTCTCTGTGTTTTATATTGACACATCTGCATCCCTGATGAAATATTTACTTGCCCCTGGCCATGACGCGGCGCGACGATGTGAACCATGCGTTGCCAACGGTGATATCCACCGTGTTGATGGTGTTATGATGATATTTTGTTTGGCTTACCAAAATCCTCAGTTTTGCATATTTCTATCATCTCTGTTGGTTTATTATTGAGTCTGGTGATACATATTCTCCTTTATCATCATTCCACACAAGCCTTGGATGGGAAATTCTACAAAAAGCAATCATACACCATTGTATGAGTCGATCAAGAGAGACAAGAGGCCTAAAGGAGTGACCAAATTAGGTATGCCTTAAACTAATACAAGTGTTGCTGGTTGGAAAGGTTTTTTTCAGGTGAACAATAGAGAAGAGCAGTCGCGGTTTAGTCAATCATAAATCAACTCGGTTTAATACAGGTTAAAAAGCAGGACATATCCCACACAGGAGCAGAGAATGATGTCTAACTAGCCCTTATTCTAATATACACAGCAAACAAATGTTCAGTAACCATCACCCCGAAGCCTTTAGAGAAGTCAAACACTAACTTGGTCAGCTGCTACAGAATCAGGTGTTCCACAGAATACAGCAACAATCAGCGTCCTTGGTCCTTGGACTGACAGTCTGGTGTCC
>NC_036855.1:22692474-22771755 GCF_002910315.2 Salvelinus sp. IW2-2015 | reverse complement strand
ATCGGCAGGATGGGGGATGCGGTGGCTCTCAGCCATGTCAGGGAAAGCTTCGTCGGGGGTGGCAGCCGGGGAAAATGATGATGAGAAATTAAAATTCTGCGCCCGGCAGAAGGGGCTGCTGAGATTCCACTGGCGGCTGTGCGCATCATCTGTTCCAGCATTTGACTTTCAACCATGACAAAACTGTGGGCAAATTAATTGTTCTCCAGGATATTAGGCATCAAGTCCAATAATCCTCTCTGGAGCGCTACCCTGCATGAATACTAATCGCCTTTCAGGCAGCAGCTTCATACTCCTCTCTCTCTCTCTCTCTCTCTCTCTCTCTCTCTCCTCTCTCCTCTCTCTCTCTCTCTCTCTCTCTCTCTCTCTCTCTCTCTCTCTCTCTCTCTCTCTCTCTCTCTCTTCTCTCTCTCTCTCTCTCTCGCTCTCTCTCTCTCGCTCTTTCTCTCTCCCCCTCCTCTCGCCCTCTCTCTCTCTTCCCCTCTCTCTCTTTCCAGCTATCTTTGTCTCTGCTCTCCTTTCCGTCTTTCTCTGTCCCATTCCTGACTCTTTTCTCAGTCTATACTCAGTCTTCGCTCCGTCCCTTTAATTTACAATCTCTCATCACTCATTCTTTCCCTCTTGTATTTGCTTCTCCTTTTCTTTCTCTGTAACTCTTTAGTCTTCCTTCTCATCTCTAAAACTGGCAGCAGAAAAAAGGTTTGGTATTATGTAGCCTTGGAAGCCTTTCACACTCAAACAGACCATAGGAAAGAACACGATTTCTAAAAATAGATGTAATAAATAGATGTGTACATTAAATATGTTATACATAAAAAAATATCACATTTACATATAGAGGCCTCTATACTGAATCTATATTCTGTTTCCCAGATAAGATTATGTTGATGCACTGTATTAGTCAACATGAGACTCAGACTGGCATTTAAAATAGAAATAGCCTCCAACACCAATTATGTAACATATTAGCACATTAGTCTGGGCTGGATCTAATTGGACCGCAACCCTGCACACCATGACAACAATCACCTAGACCCTATTTACATCGTAATTGATAGTCTGGCTCTTAAACAAGCAGGGCATCAACAATTCATACAGCACAGCACAGAGGAGAGAGGCTGGCCCTTCCCTCTCTAACCTACATCGATCCCTTTCTATCTCCATCCCTCTAACATGGGTAATTTTCAGAGTTTTGGGACAAACATAGGATATTGACGTTTGCTGTGTTTTGATAGATGGCCACTGGGTTGTGGCTGCAATAGCGCAAGTTATCTGACGGTCAGACAGGCAGGGTCATGGGTCCAGACACAATATATTCAGGGCCCTGCTTATTGACAAAGCATCTCAGGTATCGGCCACAGCCCATAATAAATATGTATATGGCACAGATTGGTATTTTCTTAGGCCGGGAATACAAATGAAAAGTTATGTCTGTATTGTGGTGGTTATCAACCAAGGGAAAGATGCCATTATATCAATATGGCATCATCAAACAGTAATAACATTTGCATTTAAGATTTACAATAACAAACCCCATATATGAGGTTTTGCTGGATAGAATGGGTGGTTATTCATTGTGGTCATCTGGGTGAACAATCATTTGTTAATTATATGAACCAGTTAGTCAATGTCATACATGTTCTATAGCACACTGTGAGTGAGACAGACAGTAGCAATAGATAAAGGAAGGGTCAAATTAAGAGGAAAATATATTGGTAGAAAGATAAAGTGCAGAAAGGGTAAAAGAACAAGGGAAAGATAGAGCAGGGGCGAGGCACAGAGAGCGGTAGCGAGGGTCCCTGTTGGGCACTTCTTGGTCCAGCCGCTCCTCTCCCTCTCCTCTCTCCTAGAGTTAATTAATTGGGCTGGGGAATCAGCGCTCTCATCTTAAATCTGCTCTCTAATTGAGCAGTCCTTTCTGCCAGAGCCAGCTAGCGCAGCGCGTGCCTTCCGCATGATTTGGAGCTAAACGCACTGTCACTTTATTACCCAGCGCGTAACCCGTAAAGCACTATTACACCCATCTTATAGTCAGTACAATTAGCACTGCGCATCAGAGACAACTTTTTTTCTTCAGCTCTTAATTCTGCCCCTCTTCTGTTGAATAAAATAAGATCAAATGAAAATTATCACGTGTGCTCCCTCTCCGGCCTCTAGGTCACTAGGCTGCTCGTTAGGGTGCACACCTGTCACCAGCGTTACGCGCATAATGACACTCACCTGGACTTCATCACCTCCTTGATTACCTGCCCTTTATATGTCACTCCCTTTGGTTTCTTCCCCAGTTGTCATTGTTGCTGTTTCATGTTGATGCGCTGTTTGTTTCTTGTTTCGTTCATTTATTAAGTGTATTTACTCCCTGAACTTGCTTCCCGAACCCTCAGCGTACATCGTTACAGAAAAAGAGGACTATTTGACTTTTATTTTAGTGTTCAGTGAAAATATTATGATCGTAATGATGAGGATGAGTTTGATAAGGATAAAGATCAATATTAAATCATTTTTACTAGTCAGGACACAAGTCAGGACACATGAACACCGCCCAACATGCCTACAGAATGACACCATTCTACATTCGACTGCCTCACTGCCAGTCTCTCTCTTTTCCACAGTCTAAATACACCTGGCAGGAGCAGCCTGCTGTGCGGAGTGTTTGTCCTTTCACATAGCTCTACACACATCTTTCTCCTCAGTTCAAACATGGAGAGGTCACCTCAGTTTCCTTTGGTCCAGAGGGACAGACAGGAGATGCTCCAACACTTCATAGAGCTCATTTACTTAACTAAGCCATCTCTCCCTGGGTCTCAATGGGACTGGGAAGAAAATGCAGACAAAGGAAATCACTTTTAGTATTTAGTATTTTATTAGGATCCCATTTGCTGTTGCCAAGGCAGCAGCTACTCTTCCTGGGGTCCACACAGAGATAAAACAATACATCAAACGAAACATTGTGCGTTGTACACATTTACATTGCTCCATTATTGCATGACATTATTACAATATTATATTTGACTAAGAATAGTATGTGGGTGTGTGTACAGTGTGCTTTAATTCTCAACCGTGGAGGAATTAAAATAGTTTACAAATGTTGTGGGCAATTTGGTAACACTTTACATTGCGTCACTCTCATATCTGTGTAGTAATGTTGTTATTGTAGTAATAGCATTGTATGAACATATTGCTGCATATGATGTAGTGTAGAGAGTTATGGTACACATAAAGAAATACAAAATACAAATGACATTATATGCAACATAGAATGCTGGAATATTACACAAGTAAAAACATATTCCCTTATTTACTGGCTACCTAATCCTTCATTGGGGGATAGTTTGGCAATAATTTTTGAATTTGAGGGTGAAGTTCTACATATGGCCTTGTAGAACAGTCCTTTAGATGTCAGTAAGTATGTGTGCTGAAATATTTCATATTTTGTTCTCTTGTTATTATCTTTCAGAAATATGCCCTTTTTATGGGATTACCCATTGAAACAGGGGCAGGGGAAAAGTTATGGGGTGTTAGAGGCTTTAGGTCCTGGTTGTATGGGTTCATGTGTCTACCTTTCAGAGAGCCATGCCTTTCTCATGGCTAGCTTTCATGAGCATGTCAGAGAGAGAAGAGAAGAAGGTATATGTGTGTAAAAATGGTATCTGGTTCCAGTTAGAGGAACTTCCTGCCCACCCTTCTCTTGTTTCCATGGTGGCGAGCCTTCAAATACATACGCACATTCAGAATGGAGCATAATGGCTTTGTGTGTGTGTGAGTGTGTGTGTGTGCAATTGTGTGTAAGCATGAGAGTGCATGTGTTTAAGTGTGCATATACAACGATCGTCTGGGACTGTCTCCGAATGAGCAAGTGATGTCATTGCACCTCTGGGGTTTTGGAGTTACCAAGAGCAGGTCATGAGGGGTCAACACAACCTTGGATTCATTGCCTTTTTTCCTCTCGCCACTTAAAGAGTACCCCTCCATAGGTTTCTCATACCACCGTCTAACCCCCCCCCCCCCCCCCCCCCCCCCCCCCCCCCCACCTGGACTGGATTGAAGATTTGTACTGTTTAAACCTGACCCTGTGGTGGATGGGCCAATAATAAAAAATAAAAAACTTAAACTCCTATTTTCCCCTCAACATCGAGTGGGAAAAGGAATGGCTGCCAAGAGTGAGAAACAGTCCCCGTCTCATTTGAACACAATGTACTTCTGTGTGCTCTAATTTAGTCTAATACATAGAGTAATTAGCTCTCTCTCTCTGTGTGCGCTGCAATTTTTCTCAGGAACAGCGACAGATGACAATTTTATTAACATCTATTTGCATGTATAAGTATGCACTCAGATGCTAATGCAATCAACTATTACAGTTTCCATAAAAACAACAACAATAATAAAATCAGCTTTTGGATTTCAGAACGTAATTTATTTTTAGCATGTAGAGTTTTCCTAGCATGCCTAGAAAAACTTGAGTCAAACTAGCGTGGAAATGATCAACCAGTATAGTAATAGTAGTTATAATAATAATATTACAGTACAAGGGAAAACAATCCTTACACAAATAAATGCATGCTGCACATGTCTCCAACATACACAGTGTTCTGAGTGTACACATAACCTATCCTCAAGTGTACATAAATGTATGAAATGTTTCACAAACATTATAAAACTTACAGTATGTCTGGAAAACCCATCTAAATGTTTTTATTGTTTATGACTACGACATCTAAAGAAATGGAAACATTTTCTCATCGGTATATAAACACGAACATGGAGACACGGCTCTCCAAACTGCTGCACTGGACAACGTGCACAAAGACGGGGATACCCAACAACATCACCCAGTGACCAACTCGCCAATCCACATGCTCTATAGATGTGGAATGGATGTGTGTGTGTGTATGCATGTCTCCATGTGTTCTCTTTTTCTGTGAGACTGTGCAGGGAGGGTGTACATGGTTGTTGGAACTAGTGTTGGGGGAGGGTGGGCCTTATCCCCTGCCCCACCCCAGACCTCCTGCATTCCACAACAGCACCTGGACCCTGGGCTTCCAATCCCTCTCCCTGCCTCCCCCTTTCTGCCTCCCTCTCTACATATCTCCCTACCTCTCTCTCTCCCTGCCTCCCTCTCTCCCTTGCCTACTTCAGGGCTTGTCAGATGGGCGGCCCCAGGGTTCCAGGGTCCCAGCTGTGTAAATGTTTTCAGTTGCTGTGTGACTGGATCTGGGTCCTTCTTTTTGATCGGACGCCAAGATAAGCCCGGTCTCGGTTGTTCTTGGCAGCTGCCATGGGACGAAAGAATATCAGCATGACTTAAAAAATATGACGGTTTGTAATTTGGACAACAGAGTGAAAACTGAGCCGCCGGTACAGTTTGTGATCATCTAATTACGCTACCCTCCATCTTCTCCTCCACAATTACCCCCAAATCCTGTAACCCCTCCTTTTATTCCCATCCAGGAATGAAGCTGGAAAGCTGCTTTGTCCCCCTAGAATTATTTTTGGGGTAGGCGTACCCTCTTAGAAAACAAGTGCTATCTAGTACCTAAAAAGGTTATTTGGCTTCCCCGTAGGAGAACCCTTCTAAGAACCCGTTTTGGTTCCAGGTAGAACCCTTTCCACAGAGGGTTCTACATGGAACCCAAAAAGGATTATACCTGGAACCTAAAACGGTTCTCCTGTGGGGACAGCTCAAGAACCCTTTTGGAACGCTTTTTTCTAAGAGTGTAATGGCTTTAAGCCGGGATTTTTTTCTTCTTCTCTTTCATCCTGTTCCTTCATGGGTGCTCCATTCTGCCTCTAGTCTACTTTAGTCTACTTTAACCTTGTTTTTTTGGTGTTTTTTTAACCTTTATTTAACTAGGCAGTTAATAAGAACAAATTCTTATTTTCAATGACGGCCTAGGAACAGTGGGTTAAACTGCCTTGTTCAGGGCAGAATGACAGATTTTCACCTTGTCAGCTTGGGGATTCAATCTTGCAACCTTTCGGTTACTAGTCCAACGCTCTAACCACAAGTCTACCTGCCTCCCCAGCCAGGGACTAATTGCCAGGGACTAATTGCTTTTGAACATTCAAAGTGTTCCGTCTCACCATTCCACTCAGGTTAAGGCATGCTGGTCTCAGTGCCTGTACAGGACTGTAGCTGCCTCTGGAAACCTAAGCCCCTGTTTGCGCTAAGCACAGCGTAGTGTGAGTGGGCACCACAAGCCCTGTTAAGTCACCGACCTACCTTACAGAGATGGAGGGAGCTGGAGGAATGAAATTGAGCAACTTTAAAGGACAAAATGTACTATGCTTACAGTAATATACATTTAGGCCTATATAATATATAGAAGTCATACTTTACAGGACATGAAGTGAAAACTTTTCTAACACTATCTAGTATTAGAAGCCATTGACGATACCATTGCTAGTATGTTAAAGTATGTGTCTAGCATGTAGATTCCTATGTGCATGTGTGTTTGTATGTTCGCCAGTCTGTATGTGCCAGTATCATTGGGGGGTATTTCTCCCACACAAGTTGAGATGAAGTACTAGGCAAATCCCTAAGCTCAAGGCTCAAGCATAGATGTGTCAAATATTTAACAAATGAATTAGTTTTTAATCTGGGGCTCGGGGGACATGAATGTCACGATAAGGATTTTTTGTTTTGTTTTCCCTTCTCTAGCATAATTTCTCTGGAGTGCATGTGCCGATTTTGCCGTCTTTGTTCGGAAACCCTACTGAGATCTGAAATGGAGTCACAGATTCGGAAAAAAGACTGGGAGACGTCTGAAAACCCAGAGTGCACTAGAGAAAGCAAACGCTGCCAGGAACACTGGTCCCATTGTGTCTCTCTCTCTCTCTGTTCATCCACTCTGCCTCTAATTGGACTAATTGAAAACTTAAAAGGCAAGATTAGTTTTCTCTTTCTTTCTAATTAAACCGTTGTTTTGCTTCTTATTCAATAATGTCTTTGCAAAGACAGGGTGCCCATCGCCCATGCAGTGACTGAAACGTAAGCCATTAAGGCCTGGATGAAGGACTACCAATGCTGGAGCAACTCTAATCAGTGGCCTATTGAAAATCTACCTCAGCAAGGAAGAGATGACTCATAAGGCTTACACAAAGTTGCAGATTTAAATGTTTGAAAATGTTTTGTCAAAAAAGGAAGAAAAAATATTTGATTCGTTTAATCTCTGTTAGTCACTGAAGCTAATTTGAAGATAAGATATGGTACCACAAATTTGTACCACAAATTTGCCTAAGGACTTTTACGTCTGGCATTTTCACGAATACAGGAACATAGTGTCATTTCCTGTAGGTAAGCCATGGTGACCACAAGGTTGCAATCTGACAATCCACAAGGCTAACCCCTGATCTCAGTGAGATGTGAAAGACAACACTTAGCGGTTTGGGTAGTGTGCAGGATGCCCTCCTCAGGGCCCAGATAAGTTACGCAGTGTGGACAGTGTGCTATAGTTCTAACCTCCCTTCCCCACCACAACAACAACTACAACTTCAGCCCATAAAGCTGACACTGTCCTGAGTGTCCTCATTACACTATAAAGCTGTGATGTCACATGCCTCTAAGGTTAAGGGAAGGAGAGAAAGAAGCGGAAAGAGAGAGGGGGATAGAGAGAGGAGGGAGGCYAGAGAGTCCTCAGTTACAGATACAGTAAACAAATTAAATCAGAATTTATTTTGATTGGCTGGCTGCACTGAGCGTGATCTGGCGTCTAGTCGAAGTGTCAGCCAGGGGACCTTTACACGGGTACGCAATCCCTCTCAGTCCTTAATGAGGCAATGGAAAAATATACAAGCTAGCACGTCAACAGATACACCCAGCAAATACTGTGTAAATAAGCCAATACGAGGTGCAAATGGACCATTTTCTAATGCTGCACTAAACTGTTAGTTTTCTCTGTGCCTGTAGTACACTGCAAATTTAGAGGGGTGTGTGTGTGTGTGTGTGTGTGTGTGTGTGTGTGTGTGTGTGTGTGTGTTGTGTGTTGTGTGGGTTGGGGTGTGTGTGTGGTGTGTGTGTGTGGTGTGTGTGTGTGTGTGTGTGTGTTGTGTGTGTGTGTGTGTGTGTGTGTGTGTGTGTGTGTGTGTGTAAACGAGCGGAGGCTGCCACAGACATCAGCTCTGCATTTGCATATTCACGGCCTAATTTGCACTTGGGTATGCAAATATATGCAAACATCATTTCAGAACATTTCAAAAATAGAAAACGACGCAGTGCCTCTTAATATGCAGCCACACAGGGAAAGAAGAAGTGAAGAAATTAATGAGAAAAATCGAATGGACATAGTGGTTAAGGCCGGAATATCTGATTAAACTGTGAGAGTAGTTGCATGTACTGTAATCTTCAAGGAAAGTTAAACGCCCACACCAGTAGAAATTCACTTTTTCGAGCTCGAAGACGATGGCCAGAGCTTACCTATGATGTTGCAAAACGATGTACTTCAATAAGCCACCTTTCTTTTTATTTTATTTTTTACCAGAAAATGATTATACATTGGATAATTTGTGAAGTTTCACTTATTTTTGAGCAAGTCTGCATTGAAAAAAATATGAGCATTTTATAAATGGTAAAATTACTTGATATAATTGCATAAAAAAATTAACGCTTCCTCCGTCACTCCAAAATGAATGGTTTTGACCACTAACGTTTTAGGCAACAACAAATAATTGCATGAGCCAGTGCCCCAGGTGTGCAGGGTTTGCTCATCTTCGACCATTCAATTGATCCAAATGCAAAACGAATTTGTTCATTGCTTCAACACATGCTCCAAACCGTTCAATAGTTAGGGTATCCATATTACCGGAGCTTATATTCTTTCTATTTCTATGGCGGATTCCCGACCGCAATTTAGATAATGCTTTGATAAACAGTCATGTGACAAAGTAAGTACATCCCTGGAAAGTTGTCTCTTTTTTTAAAAATATTTGGACAGCTGGATATGTAATCTTCACTTTTTTTTATTTAACCTTTATTTAACTAGGCAAGTCAGGGGATAGGGGGCAGTATTTTCACGTCCGGATAAAAAGCGTGCCCAAAGTAAACTGCCTGTTACTCAGGCCCAGAAGCTAGGATATGCATATACTTGGATTATTGGATAGAAAACACTCAAAAGTTTCTAAAACTGTTAAAATAATGTCTGTGAGTATAACAGAACTGATTTGGCAGTTGAAACCCCGAGGACAAACCATCCAGGGGAGAAAAAAACGAGGTCATAGTATTTCCCATTGGATTTCTATTGAAAGCCCTATTTAATAGGAACCTGGTTGCAGTTCCTATGGCTTCCACTAGATGTCAACAGTCTTTAGAAATTGGTTGATGTTTTTCTTTTGAGAAATGAAGGGGTACGGCTGTTCTTTGGAAGTGTCACTCCAGATGGATTCTACTGTTTGGTGCGCGTAAACTGGAACGCGCTTCACGTTGTTTTTATCCGGTATTGAACACAGTATATTCCGTCTTAAATGTTATCGATTATTTACGCTTTAGGATACCTTAGGTTGGATTAGGAACATTGTTTGAAATGTTTGGACCAAGTTTACAGGTAACTTAGATACTTTGTAGTCATGTTGGGCGAGTTGGAACCGGTGTATTTCTGAATCAAACGCGCCAAATAAATTGACATTTTGGGGATATAAAGAAGGACATTATCGAACAAAAGGACCATTTGTGATGTTTCTGGGACATTTTGGAGTGCCAACAGAAGAACATCTTCAAAGGTAAGGCATTTATTATATCGTTATTTCTGACTTTTGTGTCGCCACCTGCCTGGTTGAAAATTATTTTCAGTGTTTGTAATGCGGGGCCTGTCCTCAGATCAATCGTATGGTCTCAGCTTGCGCAGTAGAAGGCCCTTTTTGAAATTTCTGTAACACTGCGGCCTGATTAACAAGAAGTTAAGGTATATGGGTTGATAACTTTAGCATTGGATATATCTTTCGGCTGGGTTACTCTTGGAAATATTGAGTTGATCACTGTAGTCATTTGAGAATATCATGGTGAGCTCGTAGCAAATCTCAACTGGATGTTGTCAAATCAATCGCTCGAGCTCATATGGGTATTGCGAGCGGGATAGGGATCACTAACCGGTTAAGAACAAATTAATTATTTAAGTGACAGAGCGCTAGGGACAGTGGCGAATTAACTTGCCACTATGTTCAGGAGAGCAGAAACGGACAGTGAGCTTTACCTTGTCACTCGGTGATCTCGATCTAGCACCTTGCGGTTACTGGTCCCAACACTAGGCTACCCTGCCAACGTCAACACTATTGACTGATAAAAGGTAACCTAATTACAATTACAACTGAAAGATTATACTTTGCATTGATTACATCAAAAACTCACAGATATGATGATTGCCGTAGTGGCGGGAAGAAATAAGTAGCAGGAACTCTAGTTTATCAATAGCTAGTGGTCTGCACCTTTTGTGCTAAAACTAACGTAACAGGTAGCTATTTCTTGTAAGCTGTCTATCAATCTCTTACGTCGACTGGGAGGAATTTTTGCCCATCTTCCTTACCAGTACTGCTTCAACTGTGTCATGTTCTAAGGCTTCGCAGCGTACGGCGCCCGCGTCAAGTCACCCCACAGCATTTCAACAGGATTGAGATCTGCTTGGGCTACTGCCATTCCATAACCCTCCATTTTTTATTTTTGAGCCATTCTGTTGTAGCTTTGCTTGTGTGTTTTTATTCATTGTCCTTTTTGCAAGATCTATGTTCGGTTAAGTTTCAACTTTTGACAGATGGCCTTCACATTGTCCTCAAGAATTCTCTACACAATATGGAATTCATGGTTTGACTCAATGATGGCATAAGTTTGTCCAGGCCCCTGAGGCAGCAAAGCAGCCACAAACCATATTTTATTTTATATATTTTTTTATTTCACTTTATTTAACCAGGTAGGGCTAGTTGAGAACAAGTTCTCATTTACAACTGCGACCTGGCCAAGATAAAGCATAGCAGTGTGAACAGACAACAACACAGAGTTACACATGGAGTAAACAATAAACAAGTCAATAACACAGTAGGAAAAAACAAATGCATAATTCTACCGCCTCCATGCTTTACATTTGTGTTTCGTTTTCGCCAAACACAGCGTCTGGCATTGCGGCCAATCAACTCATGCACTTCAACATTGATTGTCGCATGAGAGAACTGTAGATCCCTTCGTGTTACCCTGGGGTTTTTAGAGACTTCTATGACATCTTTTGGTCAGCTCTAGGATTGAATTTGGTGGGACGACRTGTCCTTGGTAGATTGCCAGTGGTCTGGATTTTTTTCTATTTGTAGATGACCGTTGGACAGTGGAATGATTTACTTCAAATTGCTTTGAAATGAACCTGTCTATATAAGGTCCCACAGTTGACAGTACATGTCAGAGCAAAAACCAAGCCATGATATCGAAGGAATTGTCCGTAAAGCTCAGACACAGGATTGTGTTGAGGCACAGATCTGGGGAAGGGTACCAAAAAATGTCTGCAGCATTGAAGGTCCCCAAGAGCACAGTGGCCTCCTTCATTCTTAAATGGAAGAAGTTTTGAAGCACCAAGACTCTTCATAAAGATGACCGCCTGGCCGAACTGAGCAATAGGGGGAGAAGGGCCTTGGTCAGGGAGGTGAACAAGAACCCGATGGTCACTCTGACAGAGCTCCAGAATTCCTCTGTGGAGATGGGAGAACCTTCCAGAAGGACAACCATCTCTGCAGAACTCCACCCATCAGGCCTTTATGGTAGAGTGGCCAGACGAAAGCCACTCCTCAGTAAATGTTTTCCAAATGGCATCTAAAGACTCTCAGACCATGCGAAACAAGATTCTCTGGTCTGAATGCCAAGTGTCACGTCTGGAGGAAACCTGGCACCATCCCTACAGTGAAGCAGGGTGGTGGCAGCATCATGCTGTGGGGATATTTTTCAGTGGCAGGGACTGGGAGACTAGTCAGGATCGAGGGAATGATGAACTGAGCAAAGTACAGAGACATCCTTGATGAAAACCTGCTCCAGAGCACTCAGGACCTCAGACTGGGGCGAAGGTTTACCTTCCAACAGGACAACGACCCTAAGCACACAGCCAAGACAACGCATGAGTGGCTTCGGGAACAGTATCTGAATGTCCTTGAGTGGCCCAYCCAGAGCCTGGACTTGYAACCGATTTAARATCTCTGGAGAACCCTAYAAATAGCGGTGCAACGATGCCCCCCATCCAACCTGAGAGACCTAAAAAGAAGAATGTGAGAAACTACCCAAATACAGGTGTGCCAAGATTGTAGTATCACACCCAAGAAGACTTGAGGCTGTAATTGCTGCCAAAGGTGCTTCAAAAAAGTACTGAGTAAAGGGTCTGAATAATTATGTAAATATCATATTTGGGCAAACATTTTTTCTAAACTGTTTTTGTTTTGTCATTATGGGGTATTGTGTGTAGATTGATGAGGAACAAAATATTTTTTAAATCAATTTTAGAATAAGGCTATAACGTAACAAAATGTGGAAAAAGTCAAGGAGTCAGAATACTTTCCGAATGCACTGTATTTGGTGACGTGAACATATTTAGTAAAGTTTTATCTATTTTTCTGAAATGTTTTCTCCCCTTTCTCCTCTGAAGAGGCTCCACTGCTGTACACCTATATAGAGGATGTTGTAGCTTGACCGCAACATTGTTGGAGATATTCCTCTCAAGTCAAGAAGTTCTGGTGATGTCTCTTTCAGACAGCCTTAGTTTTGATTTGCTGGAAAAACCACAATGTTTATAATAACTTAATCAAGCTGTTGCTGTGTTTACGAATTAGACAGTATACTGTATGTACACTAGAAAACTGCTATAGTGTCTCCTCTGCATCACAGTACAAGTGTGTGAATAAACAGAGCTATTGTACGGCTCCATTCAGTCCAGTCTGTTTAATTGTGCCGAGGTGATTCTGGATTCCTTCTCTATAACTAAGACTGATTGTTTCATTATTAATCCCTTCTATTCATTACCATGTGCTTCTTAATCTAAATACTCTGCCTCCCATGCCAACCACACCATCCCAATCCATGCCAGTCGCCAGCCGCCAGCCCTTCTCCCAAACCCTTCTCACCTCTAACCCATGCCCAGCTATTGCCCACTCTGAGAATGGGGGAACTTCTGCCTTGACAAAGGAGATGAATGGAAGGGGAAAGTTCAGCTAAATCCACTTTTCCTTAAATCCAGGCAGTAAGGTAAGGTAGGGTAATCTGCTCCCCTGGCAATGGGGCCATGTGGGGCCTACTGGAGCTTTATCTCTCCTCCCTGTGTTTCTCAGGATAAACGGCTCCACATGTAGCCCTAATCCCCCCTCTTTAGCTCTACTTCACTTTCCTTCATTTTCTTTTCTATCTCTCTCCTTCTCTCCTTTATTGCTCTCTCCTTTTTCTGTGAATGACCACACGGTGAATGGCTGCAGGACTTGGGCCCCTGGCCTATCTATCTTTTTTTTTTCTTTCTTTCTTTCTCTCTCTCTCTCTCTCTCTCTCTCTCTCTCTCTCTCTCTCTCTCTCTCTCTCCCTCATCCTCTCTCTCTCTCTCTCTCTCTCTCAATTCAATTCTAGGGGCTTTATTGGCATGTTGAACATATGTTTACATTGCCAAAGCAATGGATAAACAAAAGTGAAATCAACAATAAAAAGTGAACAGTAAATATTACACTGACACAAGTTCCAAAATAATAGAGACATTTCAAATGTCATATTGTGTCTTTATACAGTGTTGTAACGATGTGCAAATAGTTAAAGGGAAATAAATAACATAAATTGGGTTGGATTTACAAGGTGTTTGTTCTCATTGGTGGCCCTTTTTTTAATATATTTTTTTATTTTTTTATTTAACCTTTATTTAACCAGGTAGGCTAGTTGAGAACAAGTTCTTATTTTCAACTGCGACCTGGCCAAGATAAAGCATAGCAATTCGACACATACGACAACACAGAGTTACACATGAATAAACAAAACATAGTCAATAATACAGTAGAACAAAAGAAAAAAAAAAGTCTATATACAGTGAGTGAAAATGAGGTAAGATAAGGAAGTTAAGGCAATAAATAGGCCATGGTGGCGAAGTAATTACAATATAGCAATTACACACTGGAATCGTAGATGTGCAGAAGATGAATGTGCAAGTAGAGATACTGGGTGCAAAGGAGCAAGATAAATAAATAAATCAGTATGGAGATGAGGTAGGTAGATAGATGGGCTGTTTACAGATGGGCTATGTCAGGTGCAGTGATCTGTGAGCTGCTCTGACAGCTGGCGCTTAAAGCTAGTGAGGGAGATATGAGTCTCCAGCTTCAGAGATGTTTGCAGTTTTTTCCAGTCATTGGCAGCAGAGAACTGGAAGGAAAGACGACCAAAGAGGAATTGGCTTTGGGGTGACCAGTGAGATATACCTGCTAGAGCACGTGCTACATGTGGGTGCTGCTATGGTGACCAGTGAGCTGAGATAAGGCGGGGCTTTACCTAGCAGAGACTTGTAGATAACCTGTAGCCAGTGGGTTTGGCGACGAGTATGAAGCGAGGGCAAACCAACGAGAGCGTACAGGTCGCAATGGTGGGTAGTGTATGGGGCTTTGGTGACAAAACAGATGGCACTGTGATAGACTGCATCCAGTTTGTTGAGTAGAGTGTTGGTCAGTTTTACGAGGGTATGTTTGGCAGCATGAGTGAAGGATGCTTGTTGCGATATAGGAAGCCAATTCTAGATTTAATTTTGGATTGGAGATGCTTAATGTGAGTCTGTAAGGAGAGGTTTACAGTCTAACCAGACACCTAGCGTATTTGTGAGTTGTCCACGTATCTAAGTCAGAGCCGTCCAGAGTAGTGATGCTGGAAGGGCGAGCAGGTGCGGGCAGTGATCGGTTGAAATAGCATGCATTTAGTTTTACTGGCATTTAAGAGCAGTTGGAGGGCCACGGAAGGAGAATTGTATATGGCATTGAAGCTCGTCTGGAGGTAGTTTAACACGAGTGTCCAAAGAGGGGCCAGAAGTATACAGAATGGTGTCGTCTGCGTAGAGTGTGATCAGAGAATCACCAGCAGCAAGAGCAACATCATTGATGTATACAGAGAAGAGAGTCGGCCCGAGGATTGAACCCTGTGGAACCCCCATAGAGACTGACAGAGACCTGGAACAACAGGCCCTCCGATTTGACCACACTGAACTTCTGTCTGAGAAGTAGTTTGGTAAACCAGACGAGGCAATAATTTGAGAAACCAAGGCTTGTCGAGTATTGCCAATAAGAATGTGGTGATTGACAGAGTCGAACGCCTTGGCCAGGTCGATGAATACGGCTGCCACAGTAATGTCTCTTATCGATGGCGGTTTATGATGTCGTTTAGAAACCTGGAGCGTGGCTGAGGTTCACCCATGACCAGCTCTGGAACCAGATTGCATACGGGGAGAAGGTACGGTGGGATTCAAAATGGTCGTAATCTGTTTGTTACTTGGCTTTCGAAGACCTTAGAAAGACAGGGTAGGACGATGAATACGGCTGCACAGTAATGTCTCTTATCGATGGCGGTTATGATGTCGTTTAGAACCCGGAGCGTGGCTGAGGTGTACCCATGACCAGCTCTGAAACCAGATTGCATAGCGGAGAAGGTACGGTGGGATTCAAAATGGTCGGTAATCATCCCCCTTTGAAGAGGGGGATGACCGCGGCAGCTTTCCAATCTTTGGGAATCTCAGACGATACGAAAGAGAGGTTGAACAGGCTAGTAATAGGGGTTGCAACAACTTCGGCAGATAATTTTAGAAAGAGAGGGTCCAGATTGTCTAGCCCGGCTGATGTGTAGGGGTCCAGATTTTGCAGCTCTTTCAGAACATCAGCTATCTGGATTTGGGTGAAGGAGAAATGGTGGGGGCTTTGGTGGATTGTTGTGGAGGGTGCCGTGCAGTTGACCGGGGTAGGGGTAGCCAGGTGGAAAGCGTGGCCAGCCGTAGAGAAATGCTTATTGAAATTCTCAATTATAGTGGATTTATCGGACAGTGTTTCCTAGGCTCAGAGCAGTGGGCAGCTGGGAGGAGGTGCTCTTATTCTCTATGGACTTTACAGTGTCCCAGAACTTTTTTGAATTAGTACTACAGGATGCAAATTTCTGTTTGAAAAAGCTAGCCTTAGCTTTCCTAACTGCCTGTGTATATTTGTTCCTAACTTCCCTGAAAAGTTGCATATCACGGGGGCTATTCGATGCTAATGCAGAACGCCACAGGATGTTTTTGTGTTGGTCAAGGACAGTCAGGTCTGGAGTGAACCAAGGACTATATCTATTTCTAGTTCTACATTTTTTGAATGGGGCATGCTTATTTAAGATGGTGAGGAAGGCACTTTTAAAGAATAGCCAGGCATCATCTACTGACGGGATGAGGTCAATGTCATTCCAGGATATCCCGGCCAGGTCGATTAGAAAGGCCTGCTTGCAGAAGTGTTTTAGGGAGCGTTTGACAGTGATGAGMGGTYGTCGTTTGGTCGCAGACCSATTACGGATGCAGGCAATGAGGCAGTGATCGCTGAGATCTTGATTGAAAACAGCAGAGGTGTATTTGGAGGGCGAGTTAGTTAGGATGACATCTATGAGGGTGCCCGTGTTTACGGATTTGGAGTTGTACCTGGTAGGTTCATTGATCATTTGTGTGAGATTGAGGGCATCAAGCTTGGATTGTAGGACGGCCGGGGTGTGAAGCATGTCCCAGTTTAGGTCACCTAGTAGCACGAGCTCAGAAYATAGATGGGGGGKAATCAATTCACATATGGTATCGAGGGCACAGCTGGGGGCAGAGGGAGGTCTAWAGCAAGCGGCAACAYTGAGAGACTTYTTTCTGGAAAGGMGAATTTTTAGAAGWAGAAGCTCGAATTGTTTGGGTACAGACTTGGATAGTAATATAGAACTCTGCAGGCTATCTTTGCAGTAGATTGCAACACCGCCCCCTTTGGCAGTTCTATCTTGGCGGAAAATGTTATAGTTAGCAATGGAGATTTCAGGGTTTTTGGTGGTTTTCCTAAGCCAGGATTCAGACATGGCTAAGACATCCGGGTTGGCAGAGTGTGCTAAAGCAGTGAGTAAAACAAACTATGGGAGTAGGCTTCTAATGTTAACATGCATGAAACCAAGGCTTTTACGGTTACAGAAGTCAACAAATGTAAGCACCTGGGGAGTGGGAGTGGAGCTAGACACTGCAGGACCTGGATTAACCTCTACATCACCAGAGGAACAGAGGAGAAGTAGGATAAGGGTACGGCTAAATGCTATACGAACTGGCCGTCTAGCACGTTCGGAACAGAGAGTAAAAGGAGCAGGTTTCTGGGCACGATAGCATAGATTCAATGCATAGTGTACAGACAAAGGTAAGGTAGGATGTGAGTACATTGGAGGTAAACCTATGCATTGAGTAATGATGAGAGAAATATAGTCTCTAGAGACGTTTAAACCAGGTGATGTCATCGCATATGTAGGAGGTGGAACAACATGGTTGGTTAAGGCATTTTGAGCAGGGCTAGAGGCTCTACAGTGAAATAAGACAGTAATCACTAACCAGGACAGTAATGGACGAGGCATATTGATATTAGAGAGAGGCATGCGTAGCCAAGTGAACATATGGGTGAGTGGTTTGGTGAGTGGTTGGGCTGACTGGGGACACGGCGATTCAGACAGTTAGCAGGCCGATGCTAACACGCTAACAGTTAGTAGGCCGGGGCTAAACAAGCTAGCAGTTAGCAGACCGGGTTAGCAAGCAAGCAGTTAGTAGGGGCTAGCAGTTAGCAGACCAGGGCAGGCAAGCTAGCAGTTAGCAGAACAGGGCAGGCAAGCTATCAGTTAGTAGGCCGGGGCTAAACAAGCTAGCAGTTAGCAGACCGGGTTAGCAAGCAAGCAGTTAGTAGGGACTAGCAGTTAGCAGAACGGGACAGGCAAGCTAGCAGTTAGCAGACGGGGCAGGCAAGCTAGCAGCTAGCAGACTGGGGCTAGCGAGTTAGCCTATGGGGGACGTCGCGATGGGGGTAAGTCTGTTTTTGCCTCTTCGTGAGGTGACGTCGATAGACCAGTCGTGGAATTAGTAGGGCTCCAAGTAGCTCTAGGTAGCTAGCAGGTTAGCAGAATGGGCCTTCAGCGGGTGTCGTCCTCGGGCAGATTATGTCGGTATTCCAGTCGTAGAGGACCGGCGGGGTTCCGTGCCCCMTACCGGCAGTAGAAGGGGTCCGGATATTGTAGCCCTGGAGTGAGCCGGGAGATGGGTCTAACATGGGCTAGCCCCAGGCTAGTTGGTGCTAGCTCCAGGACGGAAACGTTAGCCAGGAGTAGTCAACCCAGGTTGCGGTTAGCTAGCTGTGATGATCCAGGTGAAAAGGTTCAGAGTTTGTGGTAGGAATTCAGGGATATGGAGAGAAAAATAGGTCCAGTATGCTCTGGTTTGAAACGCATTGTACGAACTGGCGAGAGCTTTCCGAGCTAAAGGTTAGCTGATGACCGCTAGCAGTGGTTAGCTGACTGATAGCTGGTAGCTAGTTAGCTAGCTAGCTTCAGTTGAGGTATTCCAGTTCGGAGGTAAATAGAAATACTTTAGGAAAATAAAAAACTGATCCACACGACATTGGGTGAGGCGGGTTGCAGGAGAGTATTTTGAAGTTGAGGTTTAGGAAAGAATATTAAAAAGAATGCGAAGAAAAATATATATACACATGTGACGAGACAAGACAAAGACAAAGACGTCTGACTGCTACGCCATCTTGGATAMGATGATTCTTGTTTTAACAGCTCACAAATCCTGCTGCTGTGATTGCACACTGTGGTATTTCACCCAATAGATATGGGAGTTTATCAAAATTWGATTGTTTTTGAATCTTTGTGGGTCTGTGTAATCTGAAGGAAATATGTGTCCAATGTGGTCATATATTTGGCAGGAGGTTAGGAAGTGCAACTCAGTTTCCACCTCATTTTTTGTGCAGTGTGCACATAGCCTGTATTCTCTTGAGAGCCAGGTCTGCCTATGACGACCTTTCTCAATAGCAAGGCTATGCTCACTGAGTCTGTACATAGTCAAAGCTTTCCTTAATTTTGGGTCAGTCACAGTGGTCAGGTATTCTGCCACTGTGTACTCTCTGTTTAGGGCCATATAGCATTTTAGTTTGCTCAGTTTTTTGTTAATTCTTTCCAATGTGTCAACTAATTTTATTTTTGTTTTCTCATGATTCGGTTGGGTCTAATTGTGTTGTTGTCCTGGGGCTCTGTGGGGTCTGTTTGTGTTTGTGAACAGAGGCCCAGAACCAGCTTGCTTAGGGGACTCTTCTCCAGGTTCATCTCTCTGTAGGTGATGGCTTTGTTATGGAAGGTTTGGGAATCGCTTCCTTTTAGGTGGTTGTAGAATTTAACAGCTCTTTTCTGGATTTTGATAATTAGCAGTTATCGGCCTAATTCTGCTCTGCATGCATTTTTTTGTGTTTTACGTTTGTACGCAGAGGATATTTTTTGCAGAAATATGCATGCGGAGCCTCAATTTGGTGTTTGTCCCATTTTGTGAATTCTTGGATGGTGAGCAGACCCCAGACCTCACAACCATGAAGGGCAATGGGTTCTATAACTGATTCAAGTATTTTTAGCCAGATCCTAATTTGTATTTCAAYTTGCATGTTCTTTTTGATGGCATAGAAGGCCCTTCTTGCCTTGTCTCTCAGATCGTTCACAGCTTTGTGGAAGTTACCTGTGGCGCTGATGTTCAGTATGCATCATTTTTTGTGTGCTCTACGACAACGTTGTCTAGATGGAATTTGTATTTGTGTTCCTGGCAACTGGACGTTTTTTGGAACACAGTTATTTTTGTTTTAATGAGATTTACTGTCAGGGCCCAGGTCTGACAGAATCTGTGCAGAAGATCTAGGTGCTGCTGTAGGCCCTCCTTGGTTGGGGACAGAAGCACCAGATCATCAGCAAACAGTAGACATTTGACAGATTATAGTAGGGTGAGGCCGGGTGCTCCAGACTGTTCTAGTGCCCTTGCCATTTTGTTGATATATATGTTGAAGAGGGTGGGGCTTAAGCTGCATCCCTGTCTCATCCCACGGCCCTATGGAAAGAAATATGTGTGTTTTTTTTGCCAATTTCTCTCTCTCTCTCTCTCTATTCACCCCACCCTAGAGAGACTTGTTAAAAGCTTCACCATCGCCTGTGCTGGGTCCTGTTTTGTAAAATGTGTGAATTTTATGACATCAAACCCAGCAGTAAAAGCAAAGCCTCAGCTAATTAGCGTGTGGTGTGAGGTGAGTGGCGAAGAGCGGGCGTGCCACTGCTAGATGTGCCTTAATCATTGTTTACTAGGGAGCTCAGCAGGGTCTTTGGCTCCTGCCTTCCTTCTCTCTCCCGTCCCCTTCTCTTCTCTTCTCACCCTCTAGCCGTACTTTCTATTGCATTTTCATGTTCTCTCCTTCTCATACTGCTCATAAACTAATCAAAGCTGGGAAAAGATTACAGAAAGGTCTTGATGATCAGCTGAATAACTCC
Organism: Salvelinus sp. IW2-2015; assembly: GCF_002910315.2. NCBI lineage: Eukaryota > Metazoa > Chordata > Actinopteri > Salmoniformes > Salmonidae > Salvelinus > Salvelinus sp. IW2-2015. Next base: position 22,751,261 of record NC_036855.1, on the reverse strand, counting down.
AAATATAATATCAGGATTTAGTAGTACAGGTAAACATATGACGAATATATGCTTTTTACTGACATTTGCATTTCCTAATATGAGCAATAAATGCACCAGAAAATTGCATACAACTACATTCTCTACAACAGCTCTATAATATCACTACTGAATTCTCTTTTTCATACAAGGTTATTTTCTTTCATTTGCTGGATTGTCCCTTGATGGTTTAGCTCTTCATAAGTGGCTACAAGCGTAATTTGGCTTTGTTGGGGTGGAAGAAAGGGGGTGTCCAACTGGAGAGAAGTATGTGCATTAGCATTCAACGAGAGAGGGGGAGAAAAGGAGGTTGTGGATCAGAAAGTGGCCACTGCCTCTTTAAGATGGGTTTAAGTGATCAAAATTTCATGCAAGGCTGCTATTGGTGGTATAATGTTGCGCTTTAAGGGAGTTGATTAATGGTTGCCATGTGTGGACAGGGTTTTGGAGGGGGATTTTGGGCTGGGGGCCTGAGAGTGTGGAGAGACGTTGAAGCAGACTTCCGAGGTCTGGGCTGGGGAGTTTGGAAAGCCGAGAAGGAAAGGAGAGGAGAGAAGAGAAGTCTCACGGAGGGGCTCAGAAAAGGCCAGCCATATGAGATTACAGCATACCTAAGAAATGTGCTCGTCGGGAAAGTTTGTGTATTTTGGGAAGCGCTCCAAATTTTCCACAGACAGCTTTTCATTTTTAGGGTTATCTCACTCGCTCCCCCCTCTCCCTCTCCCTGTCGTTTGGACTAATTGCGTGGCATAGCGCCCGCTGAGTCAATACGAGAAGGTCTCCTGCTTTCCTTTTTTTCTCCCTTCACCTCTCTCTCCAAACATTCGCTGATAGTGTGTGTATTTTTTGAATGCAAAGGATAACATGTCAGTATATTTTTCAAGTACATGCGTTCAGGACTCTTTTGTAGGTTTAATTTAAAAGGGGGGATGATTTGTATCAGAAAGAGCCAAAGTTTCCAGTTTGTGGCTGACAGACGAGCCATGCAGTAGCTACAGGTATATCCTCTAAACACACACAGTGGAACCCCAAGAAAAGTAAGCACAAGAAATATAGATGTTTGGATAAACTTCTGTACAGGTTCATAGTGGATCATTAAAGTAATTGTGACATTAATTTACTTTGCACGTACACCATTTCTCTAGGGTATGCTTGAAATCTACATTCAGGCACAGAGACATGGAACACCTCTATTGGGACATGTGTAGGTATGTGAATCATTGTGTTTGTCCACTTCAATTTACAAAATTACCATCTTTGCTGAAGATATTTATTTGAAGGGAAACACTTGTTTGTGTTGTTGTCATAGTACTTAGTAATAAGAGTATGGGAAATCCAAATAACACCATGCTTGTCTGTTGAACAGGCTTGGGCCATACTTGCGGACATAAAAAAATGATTTAAACATCACCCAATTAAAATAACTGACGTAGTGTCAAGCTGATGTAGTGCCGGGGCAGTAGGTAGCCTAGTGGTTAGAGTGTTGGACTAGTAACCGAAAGGTTGCAAGATTGAATCCCAGAGCCGACAAGMTAAAAATCTGTCATTCTGCTCCTGTCACACTGTTCCTAGGCTGGCCCTAACCCACTGTTCCTAGGCTGTCATTGAAAATAAGAATTTGTTCTTAACTGACTTGCCTAGTTAAATTAAGGTAAAAAAAATGTGATAGAACGCTTCATCACGAGTCTTCAACCWTTTCTTGCCCAGGGACCCCCGCCTAGGCAAACCGGCAACCCAGGGACATCATATTTAAGCGAAACATTTTTTTTTATGCATGTCTTATCTTATAATCAGGTGCATGACAAGGATAACTCATTCACATTTTTAGGTGAATACATTTGGTATTCACCTAAAAATGTGAATTATTATTAAAAATGTGAATTATTATTTTGACCTCCCCACATTATAATTGGAAGAGAAAGTGTAAACTCTAACCTAGCCAATTAGCTAGAAAGGTAACTCCAAACAAATTTTTGCTAATAGCATCTGTTTCGCTGGTTTAACAAAGGTTAGCCATGTATTGACAAAAATGTATTTATGTCCAAGACAAAAAAGCTTACCAGCAGCCAGCGGCGCTTGCCATGACTGGTACTGGCTGGTGCTTTTTCAAAGCCTATGTCAGATAATTTGCTCCAATGAGTGTAATTTGCTCAATATTAATTTATTCTCCTATTTTATACTGTAGGTAGGTACTTATTTTTTCACTTTTTGAAACATTTACCGGACCCCAGGTTGAATACCCCTGCGTTCCATTGTAGCTGGTTCCATCAGATAACCTAGCACACGTTAGCCCAATGCTAACATCACCAGGTAGCAGTGATTATTTCCTGCAAAAACTTCCTCATCGGCCTATCAAAGATGTTCAACTTTTTCTCCATAAACCAATGGCATTTCTTAAAATGGGTCAACTCGGCCACCAGAGGGATTTTGTAAACCTCCAAAGTCAATGTTACGTTTTTGTTCCAGTTGGTCTGTCACAATTACCAATATGTTGCATTATCCATTCCTTGATTAGGCTACTACATACTAACAAACTTCAAAATACATGTTTTTGCACGTTTTCACAAACGTGCACGTTGTTGCTTATCCCTTTCACACACATCCATGTGCTTTTACAGGAAAAATATCAATTATGTCTATACAATATGTACATTTGAAGAAAAAAAATTGAGCCTTGTGGATTTGTCAAAAAGCTGTCATTTGACACTATTGACATTGCGCCCAGGTGGCGTACAGCAACAAGGCACTTAACTCTGAATCTCTGGGGTTGTCACGGCCGTTGAAAAAAGAGGACCAAGGTGTAGCATGGTGAGAGTACATACTTTTAATAGTAGATGTCACCAACAAAACAATAAACAATACCAAAACAAACCGTGAAGCTTAAGGCAATGTGCCATCAAACAAAGTTAACTTCCCACAAAGACAGGTGGGAAAAAAGGCCTACTTAAGTATGGTTCCCAATCAGAGACAACGATACACAGCTGTCCCTGATTGGAACATAGAAAAACATAGAAATAGAAGATCATAGAAACACAAAACATAGAATGCCCACCCTAACTCACGCCTGACCAAACCAAAATAGAGACATAAAAAGGATCTCTAAGGTCAGGGCGTGACAGTACCCCCACCCAAAGTGCGGACTCTGGCTGCAAAACTAAACCTATAGGGGAGGGTCTGTGTGGCATCTATCCGCGGTGGCGGCTCAGGTGTGGGACGCAGACCACGCTCCACCGCTGGCTCACCCCACTTTGGTGGCACCTCGCCGCCGACCCCGGACTGGGACCCTCGTTGCGGGCCCCGGACTGGGCACCCTCGCTGCGGGCCCCGGACTGGGCACCCTCGTTGCGGCCCGGACTGGGCACCCTCGCTGCGGCCCCGGACTGGGCACCCTCGCTAAGACTCCGGACTGGAGGCCGTCGCTGGAGGCTCCGGGCTGGAGACCGTCTCTGGAGGCTCCGGGCTGGAGACCATCTCTGGAGGCTCCGGGCTGGAGGCCGTCCCTGGAGGTCCGGGCTGGAGGCCGTCTCTGGAGGCCCGGGCTGGAGACCGTCTCTGGAGTGGAGAGACACACAGGAGGCCTGGCTCTGCGAGCAGGCACAGGACTCACCAGGCTGGGGAGACATACAGGAGGCTTCTTCCTTGGCCGAGGCACCGGATACACTGGGTCGTGGAGGCGCACTGGCGGTCTCGAGCGCAGAGCTGGCACAACCCCTTCTGGCTGGATGCCCACTTCCACCCGGCAAATGGGGGACGCTGGCACCAAGCACACCGGCCTGTGAATGCTCAACCGAGACACAGTGCGCATCACCCCATAGCACGGGGCTGACCAGTCACATGCTCGCCACGGTAAGCACGGGAGTTTGGCTCAGGTCTCCAACCTGACTCAGCCACACTCCCCGTGTGCCTCCCCCCAAAAAAAATGTTGGGGCTGCCTCTCGGGTTCCTTGCCAGCGTGTTCCTCATAACGCTGCCGCTCCGCCTTAGCTGCCTCCAGTTCCTCCCTTGGACGGCGATACTCCCCAGCCTGCCTCCAGGGTCCCTTACCATCCAGGATCTCTTCCATGTCCAGAAGTCCTTTCTACCACGCTGCTTGGTCCTTTTGGTGGTGGGAAGTTCTGTCACGGCCGTTTGAAAAAAGAGGCCGCAAGGTGCTAGCGTGGTGAGCGTACATACTTTAATAGTAGATGTCGCCAACAAAACAATAAACAATACCAAAACAAACCGTGAAGCTTAAGGCAATGTGCCATCAAACAAAGTTAACTTCCAACAAAGACAGGTGGGAAAAAAGGCTACTTAATTTAAGTATGGTTCCCAATCAGAGACAACGATAGACAGCTGTCCCTGATTGAGAACCATACCCGGCCAAAACATAGAAATAGAAAATCATAGAAACACAAAACATAGAATGCCCACCCCAACTCACGCCCTGACCAAACCAAAATAGAGACATAAAAAGGATCTCTAAGGTCAGGGCGTGACAGGGGTACAGAAAGCATGTGTTCATATCCCCTTCAAATTAAGCTTTTTTTTTAAGGAAACAACTGTTTACTGTTCATCCTCGATGCTCTATTCAAGTAAGGCATATGTGTCGTAGTGGATGATTATAAAAATGTTTCAAAAGTTGTACATGTAAGTGTAGCCTGCAAAATGAATTAAATGGTGTTTTAAGTTTAACATTAAGATTATACGAAGTTATTATATTCTGTGTGTTAGACCTATGTAGAGTACTAATGAATCATTAACTGATCTTGTGAGACATTGATTCAGCTTTGATCTAAACTTTATTAAATTAGCACCATTCTGAGAAGTGTCGGAGCATCACTAACATTACACTCCTGTAGCATGTGTCAGTCTGCAAGAGGGACTCCAAAAAGCTCCTCATTAAATATATTTAATTCTGTAATTCCCTTTGCAACACACTATCACTGTGAGGACATACGCTGGGAGACGAGAAGCAAGTACAGGGAGTGAATATTTAATAAATAACGGACATGAAACAAATCAAGGACAGTGTCTGGACAATGGGAACAAAACAACATTAATGCTGACATGAGGATCAAACTGAGGAACAGACAGATATAGAGGGGACAATCAACAAAGTGAAGGAGTCCAAGTGAGTCCAATGAAGTGCTGATGCACGTAACGATGATGACAGGTGTGCGTAATGATGGGAAGCCTGGTGCCCTTGAGTGCCAGACAGGGGGAGTGGGAGCAGGCGTGACAATCACAATGTAATTCTACATTTCAAAGGAAAACAATTGAAAAGTTTGAGGAGCCAAGCTCACTACACTGTGATCTAAACGTACAGTTGACATGTTTTGCGTGTTTTAGTAACTTTGAATAGCAGATTGTGCTGTTTGACTTCGCATAAGGACGCTCTCTTGAAAAAGTCTTCTACCACGTCTACAAGTTTAATATCTTTGATAGGATGATGAGGAAGTTGTTATAGGAAATAATCACTGCCACCTGGTCATCTTAGCATAGGGCTAAATTGTGCCCGGTTTGGGACCAGCTACTGTACATTGTAACATTCTATCACGTGACACTACGTCAACAATTTTAATTAGCTGATGCTTAAGCTTAACTTTGAACTAATGTTCTTAAGTATGGCGCCAAAGGTTTCAGAGATTCTCTCTCAGATCAAGGTAAGATATTACATGCAATGGCCTGGGTAAAAATATTACAACTGATCTGATAGAAGCTAGAACTCCTGGTGCTGGAACAAGCTCTCACAGATGATCTCCAAACGTCAGATTTAGAAGTGTTTTTGTTGCTCCTGCTGCTCTGTGTCGTTCCATTTCTCCAAACGTAAAATGTAAAAGTTAAGGGTTAAGTTTAGGCACTCAATCCGAATGATTAAGGTTAAGGTTTGGGATAGCGTTAAAACCTTTACGTTTAGGCACTCATTCAAAATGGTTAAGGTAAGGGTCAAGATTTGGGACAGAATCATGGGATTTTGCCCATCCACCGGCTCTCCCTGTTGCCCCTAGTGGCCGGTTTTGAAGGCATTTCCTGATGTCCAATTTTGGCATCAATCTTTTAAAAAAACAGAGTAGCATCAGTAATAGCAGTGAACACAGGCCATGCCTCCACCTGCTGTTCAGCCTCTACCCAGGCCCTGTGCAGCCCGAACTCAGTAGCTCTAATAGTCTGTGTGAAAATGCTGCTCCAGACTGCTGCTCCAGAGGCCTGCCAAACACTGACCCACTTCCACAGCTGTAGACCTTTGACTCAGAGACTCTGGTTGTCTTAGTTCAAATCAAATTCTATTTGTCACATGCGCTGAATACAACAGGTGTAGACCTTACCGTGAAATGCTTTTTATAAGCCCTTAACCAGCAATGCAGTTTTAAGATTTAAAAAAAATATTTACCAAATAAACTGAAGTAAAAAATAAATAATAATAACACAATATTATATGTTATGCGGAGTGGAACAGGGGAACCCAAGAGCAGACTCAGATGAGCAGACTGGGATAAAGTAACCAAGGTATTTATTGAAACACAAGGGGGAGATCGGGCATGTGGCTGGAAATCAGGTGCGGAGGCTGAGGCTGGAGCGAGAGGGGTTGAGACAGGGTAAGCAGGTCCGGAGGGGAATCCAAGGGAGTAGTAGAGTGGGGAATCCAGGACAGAGTAGCAGGATGACGAGACGTGGGACTGGAGACAGGGACCAGAGCAAGAGCGGGCCGAACTGTAGCGGAGAGGAAAACAGCGTCAGGCAAGGAAAACAGGCACAACAGGATCTGAATAGTAACAAACCTAATAGTAACAAACAGCTAGAAATGTAACCTGACTGAACAAGATTACGATCTGGCAGTGTGGAAGTGGCAGGGCTGAGTATTAGTAGAGGTCTTGATTATGGAACAGGTTGCAGCTGGTGGGGATCTGCTCTGACTCCAGCACATCTGTCTCCGCCCCCACACAATCACACACACGCACACACGCACACACGCACACACACATAAGGAGGGAAAGAGCACTGGGGGAGGCGGCAGGTCAAGGCGACACAGGATGAGCAATAGAGGGCGTTGCAGGAGCAGATGTGACAGCTACATACAGTGAGTACTGGTACCGAGTCAATGTGCAGGGGTACAGGTTCGTCGAGGTAATTTATGTAATATGTACATGTACTGTAGGCAGGGGTAAAGTGACTATGCATAGAATAAACAGCGAGTAGCAGCAGCGTAAAAAAAGGGAGGGGGGGGGGTCAGTGCAACTAGCAGTCTTTTGGCTTGGGGTAGAAGCTGTCAAGGATCCTTTTGGACCTATACTTGGCGCCCCGGTACTGCTTGCCATGCGGTAGCAGAGAGAACAGTCTATGACTAGGGTGGCTGGAGTCTATCACAATTTTAAGGCCCTCCTCTGACACCGCCTGGTATAGAGGTCCTGGATGGCAGGAAGCTTGGCCCCAGTGATGTACTGAGCTGTACTCACTACCCTCTGTAATGCCTTGAGGTCAGATGCCAAGCAGGTGCCATACCAGGCAGTGATGCAACAAGTCAGGATGCTCTCCATGGTGCGGCTGTAGAACCTTTGGAGGATCTGAGGACCCATGCCAAATCTTTTCAGTCTCCTGAGAGCGAACAGGAGTTGTCATGCCCTCTTCACGAAAGGCTTGGTGTTAGTTTGTTGGTGATGTGGACACCATGGAACTTGAAGCTCTCAACCTGCTTCACTACAGCCACGTCGATATGAATGGGGGCGTGCTTGCCCCTCCTTTTCCTGTAGTCCACGATCAGCTCCTTTGTCTTGATCATGTTGAGGGAGAGGCTGTTGTCCTGACACCACACTTCCAGGTCTGTAACCTCCTCCCTATAGACTGTCTCATCGTTGTCGGTGATCAGGCCTACCACCGTGGTGTCATCGGTCCTTAGCTTAGTGATGAGCTTTGAGGTTACTATGTTGTTGAACACTGACCTGTAGTCAATGAACAGCATTCTCACGTAGGTGTTCCTTTTGTTCAGGTGTGAAAGGACAGTGTGGAGTGCAATAGAGATTGTGTAATCTGTGGATCTGTTGGGGCGGTACGCGAATTGGAGTAGGTCTAGGGTTTCTGGGTTGATGGCGTTGATGTGAGCCACAAGCAGCATTTCAAAGCACTTCATGGCTAAAGACGTGAGTGCTACGAGTCGGTAGTCATTTAGGCAGGTTACCTTGGTGTTCTTGGCCACAGGGACTATGGTGGTTTGCATAAACATGTAGGTATGACAGACTCGGTCAGGGACAGGCTGAAAATATCAGTTAAGACACTTGCCAGTTGGTCAGCGCATGCTCTGAGTACACGTCCTGGTATTCCGTATGGACCTGCGGCCTTGTGAATGTTGACCTGTTTAAAGGTCTTACTCACATCGGCTATGGAGAGCGTGATCACACAGTCGTCCAGAACAGCTGGTGCTTTGCCTGCTTCAGTGTTGCTTGTCTCGAAGCTCTCATAAAAGTAATTTAGCTCATCTGGTAGGCTTTCTGTCACTGGGCAGCTCGCAGCTGGGCTTCTCTTTGTAGTCCGTAAAAGTTTGCAAGCCCTGCCACATCCGAGGGGCATCATAGCTGATGTAGTAGGATTCAATCTTAGTCCTGTATTGATACTTTGCCTGTTTGATGMTTTTTTCGAAGGGCGTAGCGGGATTTKTTATAAGCATCCAGGTTATTGGGCTCCCYAGTGGTGCAGTGGTCTAAGGCACTGCATATCAGTGCTAAAGGCGTTACTACAGACCCTGGTTCYATTCCAGACTGTATCATAACTGGCCGTGATTGGGAGTCCCATAGGGTGGCGCACAATTGGCCCAGTGTCGTTAGGGATTGGCTGGGGTAGGCAATCATTGTAAATAAGAATTTGTTCTTAACTGACTTTCCTAGTTAAATAAAGGTTCAATAAAAAATGTGTTAATTTAAAATTGTCCCGCTCCTTGAAAGTGGCAGCTCTACCCTTTAGCTCAGTGAGGATGTTGTCTGTTATCCATGGCTTCTGGTTGGAGTATGTACGTATGGTCACTGTGGGGATGACGTCATCAATGCACTTACTGATGAAGCTTGTGACTGATGTGTTATACTCCTCAATGCCATCGGATTAATCCCGGAACATATTCCAGTCTGTGCTAGGAAAACAGTCRTGTAGCTTAGCATACCACCCTGCATACCACTGCTGGCTTGCTTCTGAAGCTAAGCAGGGTTGGTCCTGGTCAGTCCCTGGATGGGAGACCAGGTGCTGCTGGAAGTGGTGTTGGAGGGCCAGTAGGAGGCACTCTTTCCTCTGGTCTAAACAAAGATCCCAATGCCCCAGGGCAGTGATTGGGGACACTGCTCTGTGTAGGGTGCCGTCTTTCGGATGGGACGATAAACGGGTGTCCTGACTCTATGAGGTCATTAAAGATCCCATGGCACTTATCGTAAGAGTAGGGGTGTTAACCCTGGTGTCCTGGCTAAATTCCCAATCTGGCCCTCTACCATCACGGTCACCTAATAATCCCCAGTTTACAATTGGCTCATTCATCCCCCTCCTCTCCCCTGTAACTATTCCCCAGGTTGTTGCTGCAAATGAGAACGTGTTCTCAGTCAACTTACCTGGTAAAATAAAATAAAAATAAATTTACATCATCTGACCTCTTTACGAATTCTCAATTTTAACAGCTTGCAGCTGAAATATGTTGCTGAGCAGTTAATTAAATCTGTCTTCCATCTCAAGACAGTGGAATTAGGTAAAGCATGCATATGGATTAGTTACTCCTCCTCTGTCACTGATTTATAAGACCACACCCTAGAGAAACAGCCTTCAGATGCTAGATTCTGAACAAACTCTCCTTCACCAATGAGTATAGGGAAGAATGCTTCTCTTGCTGTATGCATTTTTTATAAATAAATATAGTGGCTAGAATTGACCTATAGAAAAAAACATTGACTGAATTTCCAGTAATAAATAATTAATAAGGAATATTAGTCATGTTGGTAACAGGGTTACCAATACAGCTTGCCCTCACAGAAGAGCTGGAGCGAACAGCCTATAACACAGCTTGGCTGTGGCTGTCTGGATGGCCTGTCTCTGTCCCCCTCTCTCACATAGATACTTATCAGCTTTTAAAGGATTCCATTGGCCCCTATCTTCCATCAACAGTACCTTACGACACACGCTGCCTTGGCACTACAAATCTAATTACTTTTATCCTTAGTTAATACTGGGTGCTGCTACCTCCTGTCAGGGCCCACGGCACAAACAATTTGCCTTCTTACACCTTCCATATCACAGGATCACTAATGGTCATGCAGGTGGTACGGGGGAGCTGGAAGGGCTCAGGTAGGATTGTCAGAGACTGTTGAATCAGAGACAGGCTGCCCTGCCACTGTCTGTGCCCACACCGCTGCTGTGAAGGGGTCATCCGACTGTGACTCTCTGTTAACTTCAGGGTGCTGAGAACATGAAATACGTATACTAGTTCACTATGCAGATCAGCTATGTGAGTGCTCTTAGAGGGACTTTGGTTATTCTGCGGTTGCTTTTACCATCTAGGGCAGTAGTAATGGGACGGCAGTAGTAATGGGACAACAGTCCCCCCAACACACACACTCCACGGCATCACCCGTTGTGTGTCAGGGCTTGTTGTGTTCTCTGGGTCTGACTCCGCCTGCCTGACCCACATGACCCCTGTGCATTCCTCTCTGGGGTGATTGGCAGCCCATGCTAATACTCTACAACCATGACTGGCAGCCAGAGCCACTATGTGCCCTGCCCACAAAGCCCCTAACCCCTCCCCGTCAATAGACGCTGAGCCAGCTGCATTGTCTGGATATAGTGACCTTTCACCTCTCCAAACTTAGCGCTTCACAGGAACCAACCACCTCAGAACTTTTAGCAGATCTATATTGGAATGTCAGACACGTAAGCATGCTTTCTCTGTTTAGCTCCCTCTCTCGTCCTCTCCCTATCTCTCCGTATCGCTCTCCCTTACTATCTCTCTGTCTGTCTCCTTCTCCCTCTGGCACTCCCAGCTGCGAAAGCAACATAGCAGGATATTTTTTTTCTTCTCCAGCCCAGTAGACAATATGTTATTAGCATAAATTTGGTTCTGTTTTGCRTCCGTCTTTGCAATGTCACAGTCAGATATATTTGCTTTAAGGGTGAAGGGTAAACAGCTTTAGGTGTTATCTGTGGGTTAGCTTAACTAGTCGGCACGACAAGGCCTAAGGGCAGGCAGGCAGCAAACACACTCCTGATCCATCTGGGTCACATCTCAGAGGGAAGACAGCCAGGACCCCAACCTGTGCTCTCCATAATATAACGCACACACACATTTATCCACGTCAATGATGGGAAGAACAAGTGATCACATGCAGAGGTGGCGAGAAGATGACAACATTCATGATGACAACATCACACCAATGCACTAGGCCACACTGTGTTGCTATACCCAACCTTGTAATGCATGTGATCATTTTGGCTAAATAGTGAGTTTCATGCGGTTGCACTATTATTACTGTGCTTAATGCTTATAAGGTGTCCTTTAATATGACATGGTGCAACCTTATTTGAAATGACTTGCAATGGTGCTTTAATGTAAAGGGTAAAGCCCTGAATGCTGATTGGCTGACAGCCGTGGTATATCAGACCGTATACCACGGGTATTAAAAATATTTATTTTTACTGCTATAATAATGTTGGTAACGAGTTTATAATAGCAATACGCCTCCTCAGAGGTTTGTGGTATATGGCCAATATGCCACAGCTAAGGGCTGTATCTGGGCACTCTGCGTTGCGTCATGCATAAGAACAGCCCTTAGCTGTGGTATATTGGCCATGTACCACACCACCTCAGGCCTCATTGCTTAAATATAGCACACTGACATAGTGAGTGGAATGTCTGTAGAATGCTAATAGATCTCACCACAGAGCTGTCGTACAGCCCTGCTCTGCACTTTATGGCAATGGGAATATTCCCTAATGATTTCCATCCACTGCAAGACCGTTCCTCTTCCCCTCCCTCTCTATTCTCTTATTCCTTTTGTTCATTTGACTTTTGTTCTTTCTCTTTCTATTTTATTATTTTCTTTAATTACTGTTCCCACCCAGCGAGGTTCCCTCTCTCTGCGGCCCCTCATGTCCCATGAGAAGCAGGGAGACGCGACCATGTGGCTTCACTGACAATGGCATGAATGGCCGCCGTGGTAGGGCCACCTCTCTGAGGAACAGGACAGGAGGAGGAGGAGAGACGATAGAGAAAGAGAAAGGGGGCTGGGAAAGATGAGCACAAGAGAGCTCTGGATCAACCCATACCTCTCTGTATGCCCGGGAGGAATTCTCACTTCCCTGGGTGGTTTTAGGGGAAAGAGAACAAGAGAGTGGGAAATGCATGAGGACACAAGAGTGAGATAGAGAGAAAGAGAGAGAGAAAGAGAGAGAGCAAATATGAAGCCATTAGACAACTAGATACGTTATCAATATTACCATTGAAATATGCTTGCGTGCCTCAAAGCCTGTTCCAGGTGAACTCAGTAGACAGTTATTTCACTTGACTGGTGATCAATTGGTTGCTGGTGTGCAAATGCATGCTGGGTAGACAGGATATGATGTCAGTGATCAAGAGTGTGTTAGCAGCAGGCAGTCCTGATCCTGCCTTTGGAAATGTTCTGACATCCACTTGATGGTATTACCATCTCATTAAATGGACTTACTCTATCTCCTGTACGCAGATATGAATATGCTTACAGACATCTACCCCTGGTGAAAAGTCTAATATGAATATGCTTACAGACATCTACCCCTGGTGTGAAAAGTACTAATATGAATATGCTTACAGACATTACCCCTGGTGAAAAGTCTAATATGAATATGCCTATAGACATCTACCCCTTGGGTGAAAAGTCTGATGTGAAATATGCTTTATAGACATCTACCCCTGGTGAAAAGTCTGGATGATGAATTATGCTTACAGACATCTACCCTGGTGAAAAGTCTATATGAATATCTTATAGACATCTACCCCTTGGTGAAAAGGTCTGATATGAATATGCTTACAGACATCTACCCCTGGTGAAAAAGTCTGATGGAATATGCTTACAGACATCTACCCCTGGTGAAAAGTCTGATGTGAATATGCTTATAGACATCTACCCCTGGTGAAAAGTCTGATGTGGAATATGCTTACAGAACATCTACCCCTGGTGAAAAGTCTGAATGATGAATATTGTCTTATAGACATCTACCCCGTGGTGAAAAGTCTGATATGAATATGCTTATAGACATCTACCCCTGGTGAAAAAGTCTAATATGAATATGCTTATAGACATCTACCCCTGGTGAAAAGTCTGATATGAATATGCTTAGACATCTACCCCTGTGAAAAGTCTGATTAAAGATGATGATGGTGAAATGAGGAAGACAATGATGGTTTTGGTGTTTGGTGTTGGTGTTGGTGATGATGATGAAGATGCTGGTGTAACGTGTGTGTGGTTAGCAGTGTAAGAAGCACAGCCTCGTGGATTACTTCCACCTCCATCCTGTGGTGAGCCTCGGCAGCCTACGAGTGTCACATCAGGAGACCACATGCTGTGAGCCAATCCACGCAGTGAGTGGCAGTCTTAATTGCTGTCACACACACACACACACACACACACACACACACACACACACACAACACACACCACCACACACACACACACACACACACCACACACACACACACACACACACACAACACACACCACACGCACGCGCACGCGCACGCACCGCACACACACACACACACACACACAACCACACACACACACACACAGCACACGCACACGCACACACACACGCACACGCGCACACACACGCGACACACCACGCGCCACACACACCGCGCACCACACACGCCACACACAACACACACACACCACACACACACACACACACACACACACCACACACACACACACACACACACACACACACACACACACACACACACCACACACGACCACAAGCCACACACACACACAGCACACGACGCTTGATATAAGTCCTAGCGTCATGCCATGCCAAAGCTTCAAGCTGACAACGTTAATGTTGTCTTTTAGCAATTGTCAAATGTCCAATGAAATGAGTATTTCCCCTGGATATTGTGTCAAATCGGGATTGAATTTAGTTTCATAAAATTCTGTTAAGGAATGTAATTAATTCAAATATCTGGCTTGAGACAGACGAGAAACTGGGTTAAAGTACTCTCCGCCACACACACACTCACACACAATGTTTCCTGCCTCGCTGCCAGCTCAGTCCAATGTTACTATTCCACACACATCTCCACCAGATGCATTTTTGTTTTCAATAGGAATCGCTTAAAAAAATTAAGATTACAGTCGCCTTTTTCTTCTCCCTTTACGCCTCTGTCTCCCTCTCTTCCTCTCTTTCTGTCGCTTCCCCTGATGTCGGAGGAGATAACAGGCCGGTAATAAAAAGGTTGTATATTGGGGCGATTTTTCTGGAGCGCCCTTGTATTAGTTAACATGTAAATATATCATACTAACGTGTTCATTTTCAATCAGCATGGAGTTTGACGGGAGGGCGCGGGCCCGAGATGAGGACCGGTGCACTGATTTTTATTACACACACCTTCATTAGAGCCCTCCAGCCCCCCACCACCAACCACCACACCACCATCCCCAACCACCATACCATTCTCCCAACACCACCACCACCACCAACCCCAAGCCATCATGCACCATCCCAATCCACCAACACCGAACACCACCCCATCCCCCACCCACAACCACCAGCCATCCCAACCCCACCACCACCCAGCCACCACCATCCCCAACATCCACACCACCACCACCACCATCCCACCACACCACCACCACCACCACCCACACCCATCCACCACCACCCACCACCATCCCATCCCACACGACCCAACCATCAACCCCACCGACCACCCCCAATCCCAGCAACACCACCAACCACCACCACATCACTTCACCACCACCACCACCACCCCCACCTAACTCCACCACACCCACCACCAACATCCCCACCACACCACCACCACACCACCATCCCTACCACCACCACACACCACCACCATCCCCAACACCACACACCAGCCACCACACCCACCACCACCACCATCCCCAACTCCCAACACCACACCACCACCACCACCATCCCCAACTCCACAACCACCACCACCCTTCCCCAACCACCACCACACCACCACCCATCCACACACCACCATCCCAACTCCACCACACCACCACCACCACCTCTTCCCACCACCACCACCATCCCACCACCACATCACCACCACCACCATCCCACCACACACCCACCCACCACCAACCAACACCACCACCAACCACCATCCCCAACTCCACCACCACCACCACCACCACCACCAACCACCACTCCCCACCACCACCCATCGCCCAGAAACACCACCACCCACGACGCAACGCACAATCACGTCACATTCTATCCCTACACCGTGCCCTATCCACACATCCGCACACACCATGCCGACCCACCGATCGCCTAAGACGCAACCACCAACACCTGATCCAGCACTCGCCCACCTACAACCACCCCATCCCAAAGCCTCGCACCCACCACCACCCATCCACCCTACCACCACCATCACCCTTCAGCCACACCATATCCCCAACACCACCGCACGCCTCATGCTCCACCAGCCACCCACCCCCTAACGCCCACGATCCCCACCCCATCCCCACCACCTCCACCACCGCATAACCCACCACCCCTACTCCCCCACCACCACCTGTTTTGGCATGCACAATTTCTGTCGCAAATACCGTATGACATCAATGTACTTCTGCCCTTCTGCCCTTCTTCTCAGTGAAACAAGTTATAATGAAAGTTTTCTGGGCTGCATCTCGTCCCACTAACAGCCTGATGGAGTGCTGTGGACATTAAAACATAGCATCCACATTCTCCTGGCCCAATAGATTATCCAGATAGTTCTGCTGAGCGAGCGGCCATCCTGTCCTCCGAGCTCTTAACACCACATAAAAAGACATACTCTCAGAAACAATGAAGCCTCTACAATGGATCTCTAAAAGCCTTGTGTGTAATGCTGAAGTGGCATGGGCCCAGACCCCTACAGGCAACTAGAGACAGCCAGAAGAACCAGACGAGGAGCTGTAACTCACAGAATTTGTCAGGAAACACACCAGATAACGGACTTTGCCAATGATAATTTTTCTAATGCATGTGTATGTTTTGAAGGCCTTGGGAATGGCCACTGTCATAAATGAAGTGCATCTAAAAGCATGGGGCAGTGAGACCGAGGCTATGATGAGATATTGATAGGCCCCAGTAGAAAGGTTAATTTTAGCCACAGAATGTGGTAATGGGTTCGCTTTGACAATGGCCTGTGGGGACTGCGGTGAGCAAGTTAACTCATTGACACATAAATTGCATATTTTCAACAATTTCATTATCATCTGTGCCATCAGTGACATTTTTCAATGAGGGGAAAGAGGATGGTCTTATTTTCCTTGCTTTTTTGCTTAAGACCTGAATGGATATATTTTTTATATATTTTTATAGGAAGAAACCCCTTGGTGTCTATATAGCGCACCGCTAGAACAGTTCTGCGATTAGAGTGTATAGAAAGCAATATTAATAGAGACATATGTAGCATTTTTTATTACCGGCAACATTACTGTAACATGGTAAAAAGGATATTCTTATCAACTTAGTTCAACTCATATGTCGGGAAATGGTTTCAAGAATAGCCTTGATAGCATTTAGCACTTCATGCCCAGTCAAAGACTAGTTCAGTTAATTAATCGTGTTGGTCTACTGTGTAGTAGAAACCTGGCTGAGGCTTGGATATGTCTGGTATAGGTAAAGTTTGCCTACCTGGTTAGAGAGCTGAGGAGAGGAGTGAGTATGGCAGGCAGGAGGCAGTATGGCTAGAGAGAAAATGGATTGACCTCTAGTCTGCCCACACATTATAACACAGCCAGTGTGAATACAAGAAAATAAGGGTTCTTTTTGGCATTAAATTGAAATGCTGCAGGAACCTGCCCCTGAGGAGAGAGAGAGAGAGAGAGAGTTGAGCAGTGAAGGAGATACAAGGATGGCAGGGAGAGGGAAAAAGAGAGGGGAAGGAAGCTAGAGACAGAAGAGGAACCTGAAAGGGAGCTCATGGGTAAGGATGGGAGTAGTGAGAGCTTGGATGTAGGAAAGGACTGTTGCAGGACTGTATATCTTGTTGAAGGACTGTAGATCTTGTTGAAGGACTGTAGATCTTGTTGAAGGACTGTAGATCTAGTTGAAGGACTGTAGATCTTGTTGAAGGACCTGTAGGACTCGTGTTGACAGACCGTAGATCTAGTGGAAGGACTGTAGATCTTGTTGAAGGACTTTAGATCTTGTTGAAGGACTGTAGATCTTGTTGAAGGACTGTAGATCTTGTTGAAGGACTGTAGATCTTGTTGCAGGACTGTAGATATTGTTGAAGGACTGTAGATCTTGTTGCAGGACTGTAGATCTTGTTGAAGGACTGTAGATCTTGTTGCAGGACTGTAGATCTGTAGGGGGTCGTAGTTTTTTCACAAGGAGAAAGGTGAAAATGAAAAGACGGTCAGAGTTGAAACACATTGTATTGTTGAAAGTAAAATATATATCTGAGACCGGGAAATGTATGGAGGAATTCTGACAGTGGAATTGATGATTGAACAAGAAGTGGGAAAAATGAAACCTCTCAAAGTGACAGAGCCCACATCATACCTTCTCGTTTTACAGGTTGAATAAAGAAAAGCCATTAAATAACGAGTGAAAAGTCAAATATGCTAACATTCCAAAGCAAAATACAAAAATATTATTCAAAGGTTGCTAATTATTCAATTATTCAGTTACTCATACATTCCAATTAATACACAAATTTGATTCAAACTTAGTTATGTTATGTCTGTGAACTCTGAGGTGCAATGAACAATTTCTGTATTTCAAAATTAAGCTGTAGCACAAAGGCCTGAGTTGTTATTTTTCACTCCTACTCACAAAAGAGACAAGGTAACACAAGCTAAAACTCAGAGTATGATAGGGACCCAAACATAGGCTACTGGTGCCGCTGCTGCCTACACTCAAAAACAATGTGCCAAACCCCACACAGGCACATCATCTGCATAACATGCTAATTAATCCGGTTAAATTAGCATATATATTTGAATCAGGATTTAGAAGCTTTAAAACCCATTTTGATTATTTCCACTTTAACTCCTGCCTCTGATCACTGTGAAAAATAAGAGGTGATTTTGTATGTTTAATATTAATACACTATGCTAATTGCGGCTAATACTGATATGCAGATTTGCTTAATTAGTAAATGGATTTTACTCCACTTTGCAACGGTTTGGCTCAGTGAGTCAAGTGTGTTGTTTTAGTTTATGGTGCAACATCAAAGAGGCTTGTGGGACCTCCCGTCCTTCAATCAAAATAAAGGATGCACTTTAGGTAATTTTGCCAATTCGTTTAGAATAATTCTACCAACTCAAAAACATCCTTGTCTTCTTCATCATCATCATCCTCCTCCTCATCATCATCATCATCATCATCATTCTCCTCATATTGAAAGAATAACTCATTAGCAACAGGTTCAGATGTAATCATTACCACAATATGGCACTTAACCCTGTTATCTACAAGGCTTAGACAGTTCTATGCCAGCTTTATTAGAAGCTAGAAAATAAGGGTATTTTTATTGAATATATCAACCAGTTAACCAGTGGAGTTTATTGGATGAGTCCTTGTTTTACGACTTAATCTCTTTTGGTCACTGAACCCCAGCCACTGTAGGTCACATTGCTTTATTGTTGTAGCACAAAAAAATCAATAGCAGTAGTTGTAGTGAAATGTTATTGCGACCCTGCTCCATATTGATCTACAGGGGATGTCCATGTTCCTCTCCCTATCCTGTCTCTGTCTGGAAACATGCACGCGCCACAGAGCGAACATGCCCACTTGATCCAAAGGGAATGGCCTGTCGCCCTCTCCTCTCTCATACAATATAACAGCACTGTCAGTGTATTAATAGGGAGATAAGAAATTGTGTTATTGGCTGGCTTACCGGTATCCTTGAAAATGTTTGTGAGACTTATCGCTGCTTATATACATTTGTGCATGAAAGAGAGAGAGAGAGAGAGACGGCGAGAGAGAGAGAGAGACGGCGCGAGAGAGAGAGAGACGGCGAGAGAGAGAGAGAGTTCAAACACTTAAGGCAACTTTTCTTAATTTCACATTTTTTACTCTCTCCAATTAATTTGACCCTCTCTCTGCAAAATTGCAGCTCTCAACTATTATTTTTCTCTCTCTTTTTCTCCTCCTATCAAGATAACATTTCCCGGGTTAGTTAGCCTACAGCTATTGTGCATATGTACATGTGATAATGTCAACTAGCTATTTATAGTTTCCTCCTTTCCTCACCCCCTCCCCCCCTTGTTTGTTCTCTTCATCTCCCTCTCTCTCTCTCTCTCTCGCTCTCTCTCTCTCTCCTCTCTCTCCTTTCTCCATCCTCTCCTCTCCCTCTCCTCTCTTTCTCTCTCCTCTCTTTCTCTCTCTCTTTCCTCTCTCTCCTCTCTCTCTCCTCTCTCTCTCTCTGTACATAAAATTCAATGAAGGTGATGAGAGAGTGGCTCAGAGCTGCCAGTTGTGAATCCCCAAATTACCACCCTTTCCTTCCTAACACAACCACCTCCCTGAACCCTCACCCCCCTCCATGAAAACTAGGGTTCACTAAAGACCCCTCCACCCCAACCCCTCATCTCCTGTGTCACATGCAACATTGATTGTCTGCTATACTACATTTATTAAGGAGTGATAACTTGTAATAATTGGATGTTAAATTAAAGAGCTCTCTCCTAGTTCTTGCCGTCTCAATTGTAAGTGTCATTGGGTGGCAGTTATGATGATGTACGAGGGGTTGTGTTTTGCACAGTGGAGCATGACCCTGATGAGTAAAGCTCCTTTTGGCTGCCTGGCGTCTCTCCATGCCTCAGCCCTCGCCTTAATACACTCTGATTGGAATATTAAAAGGACTGAAGGGTGGCAG
The DNA here is from genome assembly GCF_002910315.2 of Salvelinus sp. IW2-2015. Taxonomy (NCBI): domain Eukaryota; kingdom Metazoa; phylum Chordata; class Actinopteri; order Salmoniformes; family Salmonidae; genus Salvelinus; species Salvelinus sp. IW2-2015. The sequence goes on along the minus strand of NC_036855.1, from coordinate 22,731,196 downwards.
AGGAGAGGAGCAGAAGGGGGAGGGATAAGGAGGGGAGGAGAGGTGTGGCTGGAGATTGTTTGACAGAGAGAGTGAGAGAAGAAGGAACTAGCTACGTATTCTGTGTATGTGTGTGATTGGTAATGTCTGTGATTGTGTCCTGGAGAGACAAACAAGTGGAGGTGTGTGCATCATACAAGAAGAGATATTGTTGATGACTACCTTTTCTTTCATCTCTGTTTGCTTGCCAATACAGACACTACAGTCTGGTTCTCCTCAGAGTGACAGTCCTTCCCTTTATTATGTGGACATGGGTTCAAAGGTACCCCTTATATGACAGACACCTTCTCTCGTTCTGACCCTTGTCACTTTCTGTCCACTTTAACCACCATCATACAGTAAAACATTCCACAGCACTGCTTTACAAGAGAACAGATTTTGAAGTTGGTATTCACATTGTATTTACAGTAATAATAGTGTAACAACTTGGGAAATACTCATGTTATTTATTTTATTTTAGTAACCCAATTGCAGGTGAAAAGCATTTTCCCCATTCATCAGGGTGTGTGGTGTGTGGTGAACTGGGCACTGTGTATCAGTGGATGGAGAAGCGATCTTAACCTCGCCCTGCAGCAGACAGTTATGACACCCAGCAGGAGAGAGAGGGAAACAGAGACAGAGACTGAGAGGGCTGAGGACTGACTGATGAGAGGAAGAGAGAATCGACAGCAGCTCTATATCCAGTCCTACTTGGTGAAGCTCTATGGTGAAGAGTAAGCAGGCAAAACAGTATAGAATACACACACATTCACATCATATGTGCTGAAAAGGATATTATATGTAACAATCAACAACTTATACAGAACAGTACACAAGTGAGACAACTATCCGCCATGATTATTGATACAAGCCAATCAGAAACACTTGCATGGCAGGAGACCACATGTTCACTTTAAAGCTCACACATGCTGGCAAAGGCGATACATAAATAAACACATTTAGAAACACACACACATTCTCATAGACAAATCTAGCATACACACAGATAAATATACTCTGCACCAGACACATAAACATACCAATGTAAACATCCTGGGACACATCCATAAGGGCTGTGGCTCCTTTAGAATAAGCAAACACAGGCAGAAATGGATAACAGATAGTGTGATGACTGTCCCCTGTGACAGGGAAGAGAGGGGCAGAGCCTAGAGACACACAGATCTTGCCCTTAGTAAACAAACACACACACACACTATACTAAGCTAAGCTATCCTCAGAAGGCTAATACATCATTAAATTACCATATTCAATAGGCTCATCTCCCTCTACTCATTAGCAGATAAATTATATGCCTATATTCAAAGCACTAGTGTGTGTTTGCCTGAGCTCCACAGGATGACTTCTCCACCCTCCATTTTTTTCCTCCTCCTCCTCTTCCCCTTCTTCCTCTTCCTCTTCCTCCTCCTCCTCCTCTTCCCCAGTGCTGTCTGAGTGTGGCAGCAGTGTGTGGAGCTCCCTGTTGATATGGAGCTGGCGCTGTGAGCTGACAGTGGGGGAGAGATGCCAGCGCTGGCGATTAGCATTAGCTTCCAGGGGGCGCCGCAATGGCTGCTGGGAGATTCCATCAGAGGCACAAACCTGTCGCTTCGCCATAATATGACAGCCCCCTGTGGCACAGCACAGCACAGTAAGAAGACTCCCAAGTGAGCCTCAGCATCTGCCGGCTGGAGAAGGTAAATTATACACTTATTGTTGTTATCTTTATCATATTCAGCATCGTTGTTATCATCATATTGTTGTTATGATCATCAGTGATTGTCAGTTATCATACTTATCGACCTGGTTCGTTTTGTTAAGCCAAGAAAAATCACCCCCTTACATGTATCAGAAAGAACTTGAATGAAACCTTAGCAGGAAGGGCATAAAGAACCTCCATGTAAAAGCTGGCATTTAACTAAGTTAACTAAAAATGCATGCTCATCAGCTCTTGTTTGATCAGTGATGACAGACAAACTGACCTAAGGTTCCTATCTGTCTGTGTCCAAATGCACTCCTGACTGACAGGAGGAGCGGTGGAGGTTTTCCTAGGGTTAAGATGCTTCTGGTCAGTCTGATATGACGTTCACGTCTGGATGCACTGACCACTGCCTCTCACTGCCAGTCAGCCTTCCAGTCCTGTGGTCATCCAGACCTTCAAACTGCTCTTCCTCATCCTCTTCCTCCTTCCAGCCTGTCAACTCTGTGAAGAGCCTTGTCTTAAACCAACTCTGTGGGTTGGTTTGTTTTAACACTGGCTGGCCAGTGGCTATACCAACTCTGTGGCACTGTGTGGTAATACAGCTGCAGCTGGTCAGGTGGGATCAGATTACTCCCTGGATTGTGGGAGATCAACACAACAGACAGTGATTAACCAGTAGGAGGCTCTCTCTTCTATGTACAAAGTTCAACCCAATGCTATGACAGAGGTCAAAAGAGGATTTCTACCAATATGTCCTGTTTCCATATGAGAGTTGAGCAAACATGCACAGAATATAAGTATACGAATAAATAGCATGAATGACATAATACACTGATACTGTGTCACCTTCTATTCTGTTTGATATGTGTCTTAAGGGTTGAGGTTCACCCTGCTTTCTTCTCCGCTTCTCCTCCGGGCGTCCTCCTCATCTGGGGCGCGGGTCTTTGATTATTTCTTTGTTTTTTCATTATGCCTCTCCTCTCTCTCCCTTGCTTTTCTCCAAGTGTGTTGTAATGKTATGATCACCAGTGTGAAGGGATATACACAGGGGCTTGTCTGTCTGGGAAAATAAGCTGGTACGCATCTGAGGGATGACGGTGGGGTTTCAAAAAACGGTTTATTGTTTTATTCATGATGCTTTATTAGTTTGTTATTCCACTCCTCAGATGGTTCTGTTTTATTTTTTGCGCGGGTCCCTCTGTTTTGTGTACCTCTCTTGGTGTTTTGATTGATCATCAGTATAATAAGGTTAGTAGGATTATACCGAGGACCTTTTGAACTAGATGCACGTTGCATGGATCATGGATGGCCTGGGCATTGTTCTGAACTCTGATTACTAGGGTCAGGGTAGTCAGTACCTATGCCAGTACCCTTATAAGTAATTTATCTTTCAGTTGAAAATAATCACTATTTATTAGTCCACTCATCTTTCACTCTCTTCATGATTTATATCAACATAATAACAACATATACAATATATACAATATATACCAATATATACCAATATATACCAATATATACAATATATACCAATATGTACAATATATACAATATATACCAATATATACCAATATATACAATATATACCAATATATACCAATATATACCAATATATACCAATATATACCAATATATACCAAAACTAGTAATAGTAGAAATGAAAGAAAAGTTGATCTCACAAACGTACCTTTTTAATCCATTTCCTACTAATGTGACTTCCACCTGGAGCTCCATGTAAAATCACATACACACACACATCACCCCACACCACACATCACCTCACCTCACACCACACCACACCACACATCACACACACATACACCCCCACGCACCACATCACACATCATCTTACACCACACACACCACCCCACACCACACCACACATCCACTCACACCCACACACACATACACCCCACGCACCACATCACACATCATCTCACACCACAACACCACCCCACACACACACACATCACCTACAACACACACCACACACACATACACCCCCACGCACCACATCACACATCATCTCACACCACACACACCACCACACCACACCCAACACTACCTCACCTCACACCACACACACATACACCCCACGCACCACACCACACATCACCTCACACCACACACACATACACCCCACGCACACATCACACATCATCTCACACCACACACACCACACCGCACCAAACCATCACCTCCCACCACCTCCCACCACCCACCCACCCGCACCACATCACATACCACACCACCTCGCACCACACCAAACAGCAACCCACACCAAACTCCACCCTGCACCACACTAAAACAACATTGTATTATGACAGGCCCCTGAACTTTCTCAGAGTAAAAAATGTGGCTTTTTTAAAACATTTATGACTGATTAGCTGAGAACTTATCTCTTTTAAAGCCTTTCATGTATAAATCATGTGTATTTTGATTTGAAGCGGCCGCTTCTGCGTTTTTGATGAGTCGCTCGATTCTAATCAATTAGTAATTGGAGCGCAGCTTTTAAATAATGCATTTATTAGGCCTTGTGATGTGTTTAATGGCAGCCCCTCGCCGTGCAAATACGTCTGAGGTACCCTAATGAGTGTTTTATGGGCCAGCCCAGTGAGAATGGCACATTTCACTCTGTTGCGTCGCAGAGCAGACTTGTTTACACTGAACGGAGCATCGAGAAAACCAATGTGGTTTAAAGTTTCTACAAATTGTTGTTGTTGGGGTTATTATCTTGGCCTAAATAGGCACTCTCGAAAGAGATGGTGTTTTTGTCACCATCTTGTTATCTGCATAATGACACTCATGACAGACGTTCTGTATCTCCTTGTCAATACACTTGAAAGTGACCCTAACATGGTTGCATCTGGATCCTATTATAATAGCTTAGTGTCTGTTCTTTGAGTCGTGCTTCCATGTTTAATTTGTGAGGCAATCATTACCAAATTTTCACACCTTACAAACTTCATGTGAGATGAGTGTTCACCATGTTACTGAAAACCACCTGTGACGAAAATCACCATAGCCCTGTTACAGTAGACAAACCACTTGTCTGGGCTGTTCAGGCCAAGGTAGATTTCACTGGCTGCTAGGAGCTCCATCCATCATCGTCAGCATTGCTACGTTTGTGGTCTGTCAGCAGTGTGTGTGTGCTTGCATGTGTGTGTGTATGTCCGTGTGTACGTGTGTGTTTGTCCAATCAAATCAAATCAAAGTGTATTTCTTGCATACACAGATTAGCAGATGTCACAGCAYGTGCAGCGAAATGCTTGTGTGTCTAGCTCCAGCAGTAAATGTCCAACAGTACAAGAATAATACACAAATAACCCCAAGAAAGGAAAAAAAGAAGAAAGAAGAAATGAAGAAATAGCGGAACGAGCAATATTAGAGTCCGGAATATTGTAATATTTGGTGTGTGTGAGTAAAATCCTGTGTGTGTGTGTATGTGTGCGTGCATGTGACTCCCTCCCTGCCTGCATGAGGACTTGTCAAGTAAATGTTCATCCCCTCTATGGGTATGACTAGTGGATTAATTAGACATTTAGACTATTTTGAGATTAGAATCGCACGGCAGGGTGTGTTGAAGTGAGTGTGAGAGTGCATGTATGTGCATGTGTGTGAGRGTGTGTATGTTTAGTATATTCTGGGAGTCGTATATCATATAATCATCCTATAGCTCTGAGGAAAACATTGTAAACCCAGTTCAAAATCAAACGGCACTCTAATTTTACAACAACCCTGTAATAACGTTACAGTAATGCTCTGCTCCAGTCAGGTGGACCTCAATGGATAGCTGAATACAGGAGGAATTACTGTGATTCCTGCGAAAATGCGTGGTATCATGTGTGTGCAGCTTAGCTTAAAACTGCAAAAAAATGCTCTGCCCATCGCAACGTATAGAATTGAAAGAAAGCTTTTTGGAAGACTTTCTAATAGATGTTGGAACATTGCTGCGTGAACTTGCTTCCATTCAGCCAGAAGAGCATTAGTGAGGAGTGACATGGATGTTGGGCGATTAGGCCTGGTTCAAATTAATTCCAAAGGTGTTCGATGAGGTGGAGGTCAGGGCTTTGCACAGGCCAGTCAAGTTCTTCCACTCCGATCTCGACAAACTATTTCTGCACTCTCTTTGTGCATGGGGGCATTGTCATGCTGAAACAGGAAAGGGTCTTCCCCAAACTGTTTCCACAAAGTCGGAAGCGTAGAATCGTCTAGAATGTCATTGTATGCCGTAACGTTAAGATTTCCCTCACTGGAACTAAGCGGCCTAGCCTGAACTATGAAAAACAGCCCCAGACCATTATTCCTCCTCCACCAAACTTTACAGTTGGCACTATGTGTTTGGGCAGGTAGCGTTCTCCTGGCATCTGCCAAACCCAGACTCCAGAGAATGCATTTCCACTGCTCCAGTATCCAATGGCGGCGAGCTTTACACCATTCTAGTCAACGCCTGGCATTGCACATGGTGATCTTAGGCTTGTGTGCGGCTGCTCGGCCATGGAAACCCATTTCATGAAGCTCCCGACGAACAGTTATTTTGCTGACGTTGCTTCCAGAGGCAGTTTGGTACTTGGTAGGAAGTGTTTCATCCTAGGACAGATGATTTTTACGTGCTACTTTCTTCAGCATTTGGCGGTCCCGTTCTGTGAGCTTGTATGGCCTACCACTTTACGGCTGAGCCATTCCACTTCACAAGTACTTACATTTGACCGGGGCAGCTCTAGCAGGGCAGAAATCTGACAAACTCGTTTGTTGGAAAGGTGGCATCATATGATTGGGCCACATTGAAAGTCATTGAGCTCTTCAGTAGGCCATTCTCCTGCCAATGTTTGTCTATGGAGATTGCATGGCTTTGTGCTCGGTTTTATACACCTGTCAGTAACGGGTGTGGCTGAAATAGTCAAATCCATTCATTTGAAGGGATGTCCACATACCTTTGTGTGTAGTGTATTTATCAACTATGACTACCATTTTCTCTGTTTCTTTTTTTCTCTGTTTCTCTCTCTCATTTGAATTCAGCTCCCACTGACTGCACCCTCCACACTCTCCTTACAGACATGTTCATATACACATGCACCCTCACACGTACACACAAACACATACACACATACTGACACACAAGCACCCCCCTACCCCCCCCAACCAACCACACGCACACGTTGGATGTTTCAGCGGGAGTGGTGGCTGACAGGAACAAGTGACAGCTCCCTAATTACCTCCTCACTGTAGACACTGACGCTGCCGGAGATGCTCATTTTCCTCCCTCCATCTCTCTCCATCCATCCACCTCTCCCTTCCTCTCTCTCCATCCCTCCACCTCTCCCTCTCTCCCTCATCCTCTCCTCTCTCCCCTGTGGTGAATAATGTTCTAGGAACTTCCCATCTACATCCCCTACAGGGCAGTCAGGTCTGAGGCAAGATGGTGAGACAACCTATATGTGTCACCTCCCTCTCCACACCTCCTACACACTAGGAACAGAGGATGAGTTAGACACTCGCATGCTGCCATATATGCCAGTTGTATAGGATATGCCATCATTGGGATTTTTGCATGCTTGATTACACAATACTCGTACTCTAAATTCATTATAGATCTTTTTGATTATTATATATTTTTTTAAAGAAGAGTATATCAAAAAAGCTCAGAATAATGGAATCTTTGATATAACTTGTAAGTATTGTACAGATCCAAACCAATTTGAAACTCTTTGTAGTTTGTAACTTAGTCGGGAGAGGTGGGGGAGTATGGGAGATGCTAGAGGGGTGTTTGTCTAGAATTAATACTACTCCCTGAGCTGGCAGTTGGAACCTGTTTTCGCCAAGGTGTGGGGGTCATGGTTCTCCAGAGAATGATAACATTCACTGTAGAGCCCCCCCATACAACAATAGCCCCACCCCCATCACTCTCCACACAGCAGCAGGTGTCAAATGAAAGACCTAGATTGCATTTCCAGTCTCTGCCCGCTGGCCCCACAGGCATGTTTTTTCAATAGAAAATGGAACCTCTCACGTCCCCCCCGCCCACCCTCACATTGGGGCTGTCCACTGGGAGCAGGCACACAAACACCCGTGCTATCTAATCTGGAGAGAGGGGAATGGGAAGGAAATGCTAGGATAAGGAGAGAGGTGGAGAGAGGAGGATATGGAGAGAGAGAGGGGTTTAGAGCAGAGACAGAGGAACAATTGGAGCACGGACACATAGATAGAGAGACAAAGTGGAGAGAGAGACATGGTAGAGAGAGAGACATGGTAGAGTTAGAGACATGGTAGAGGGAGTTGGAATAGAGAGAGCGAGAGGTGCATGATATAGAGAGACATGGTAGAGAGAGAGACATGGTAGAGAGAGAGAGAGACATGGTAGAGAGAGCCAGAGACAGAGAGTGAGAGAGCGAGAGAGAGAGAGAGAACGAGAGAGAGAGAGAGAGACTTGAGCAGGTGGTGGCGGGGGTGTTGTTGGCCACTGTGGACAGCTGATAATGTATCAATGACAGGCGTCACTCAGGGAAGGGAGCCGCCAAGGCACTGCCAGATGAACCAGTGATAACAGTGTAGCTCATTTCTCAACATATAGCTCTATACCTGCCTGCTGCCTGCTTATGATTCAACTCCTTAACTACAGTATGCCTTAGTTCATAATAAATCCACCCTTCCTTCTCTCGTTCTCTCTCTCCCTCTTCATATCCTCACTCTACCTCTCTCCCTATCCATGTAACATGAAAGCAAAAGAAGAGGTACCATATTCTTCTCGCAATTCTAAATCTCTCTAAACCACTGGGTAAGTATACAAACCACCAGCAGAGGGGCTATTCTGCTGAACTGAAGTTACTCTGTGTGTATGTGTGTGAGAGAGTGTTTGATCAGGAGTTAACACATTTGGGAGTGGAAGGGAGGGAGGCCTGTCTCAAGAAGTGAACTAATTTATAAGTGTGTGCTAAAGGGTCATTGAGGTCCTGGAGAAGGCATGTTGCTCTGTGAGAGATGGAGGGAGGAGGAGAAAGAGAGGGAGGGGTGCTGTAATGGCTTCTCAGGGTAAATTAAGAGCCAGGGAGCTGTTTGGAGCTCCGTCAGAGGAGAGGTGACCCTTATTCACACAGGTCGCACATGCCTCTTCACCACAACACACTCGTCACAACAGTTTCTCCTCCCAATCAGCTTCAGAAGGCCGTTTATCTGACTGCCACTGGCTGTGATTTATTACCCCTCTCCTCTGCTCTCTTCTTCTTCTCCCTGCATGCCCCTGCCACTGGGCCTCAGTATCACCAGGCCTCTGCTCTGCCACTCTGGCCAGGATCTACAAGGGCTCTACACAGCCTCTTGGCTCCCCACAGGATTCACAGGCTGGTTGGGCTGTGCAACTAGGCATGCTAGCGGAACCTAATGTGGATCAGTTGGTTTTCGCTGTATGGTTGTCGTTTAGTTTTACTTTGCCAGTGCACCGTCATCCCTTTTCCTCTATTGTTTTACCGCTCAAGCTACCAACATATTTTATATACATCGATGACTAACTGTCAATTTGACCCCAAGAACAAACTATCGGAAAAAGCAACAATCACAGCAAAATATCAACTTATTTCTTATCAAAACAACATTAGACACGTAATTAATGTTATCAATCAAAATTACAGTTAATTTGTATATTCTGTCAAACGAAAATATCTATTTTTACTTTATATAATGTACATATTTTTTCCAAAGTACAATCTCCATGAGTACTAAAAAGCTAATTTACCATCATTTGATTGTAGTATCATTTCGTTTTCAGAATCTTGAAGAAAATATGAATGTTGTCATGTTAATGTGGTAAAAAATACTGAAATTTAAAGGAGCAGTTTTGGAATATACTTAATTTTATTGACAAAAAATTATTCAATTCACTTCAAKATTTTATCCTGAGAGACATTGACCAAAAATATGTCTGTGTTTTCTTTATAATTAACTTACCCCACAGCCAGCATTAGCATTGTTGTTAGTGAAGCAATGGGAGTAGTAGGGGCTATGGCCCAAATGCACAAAAAATAAGATAGTTTTGGTTTTGTACACAGTCATACGATACATGGTACATAAAAGTACAATCTTAGGTGAGTACGTACATGGTTTGCTGATACAAGTCCTCCACCCTCTGGTGGTATAGATAAGTTCTAATTATGCCTCCAGAGAAAACAATATTAAAATGAAGGTCCTATTTATCAAATTACTATAGGTGGAATTTGTTGTTTTTGGTTGCGGTCAAAATGACCCCAAAGTCCATATTGATACAGACACACTAAACAATGATTTTGATTTGTTAAGAACAAGTGGATTAAAAAATGCCTTTGTGGTCAAAATTACCCCAATCGGTAGCTTGAGGGTTAAATTGCATAATGGCAGGCTACTTGGTTTTAACTGGCACCTGTTAAAATCAATAATAAATTGTCTGTCAGTGTCTCACCCTGGTAAAATGACCACACTCGTGCTTTAAAAGGTGAACTTAGAAAGGATGAACGTAAATGGAAAGCRTGCAAACTTAAACTATTCTATGAGATAATGACGGATCTGATGAAAGATGCAAGAGCAAACTACTTCTCTACCCTGATCCCCAACTCAAAAATTATTTTTAAGGCAATTGAGCGTTTTGTCGGTGGCGCCCTCGTATACTGCGAACAGTTTTTACGATTCTTTACAGGAAATGTTGAAAATATTAGAACACAGATTGACAGTAGTCAGCCGCATACCTGCATTTCTGGTCAGGGGGCACTTGAGGCAATACTCTGAGACCATCTACTGCTTATTTTCGCTCCTTTGAGCAAATAGGCTTTGAGTCCCTCCTTGATACAGTTGCTCACATGAAGACCTCCTCCTGCCCCTTGGACGTGATCCTACTAGACTACTAACGAGCTTATGTCTACTGTTGGCCCCAACATTCTGTCTATTGTAAATAGTTCCCTGACCTCTGTCTCCGTTCCAGCCTACTTTAAAACTGTTCTAATCCAACCTCTCCTTAAAAAGCTCAATCTAGACRCCTCCTCACTGAATAATTATAGACCGATCGCCAAGCTTCCTTTTTTGTCCAAGATGTTAAAAAAAAATAGTTTTCAAGCAGCTGGTGGCTCATTTCTGTATGAASAACTTATTTGAAAAATTCCAGTTGGGCTCCCGCTCACTTTTACAGCACGGAATCTGCTTTATTGAAACTGAGTAATGACCTTCTGTTGGCTGCCGATGCTGGTGAATGCGCTATTCTAGTTCTTTTGGATCTCAGTGCCACGTTTGACACTATTGATCATAACATCCTTGTTGACCGGTTGGAGAGGTGGGTGAGAATCTGCAGCGTTGCCCTCYACTGGTTCAGGTCATATTTATGTGGCAAACGTTTCTTAGTAAGCATGGGTGGTGCAGTATCGTCCCCAGCACCTATTCACTATGGTGTCCCTCAGGGGTAAATTCTGGGCCCTATCCTTTTTCCCTGTATATGCTTCCCCTTGGTGACATCATCCACAATCATAACATTCAGTTTGACTGTTATGTGGATGACACACAGCTCTATTTACCAATCAGACCGAGTGACACGCACCAGCATTTGCTATTAAGGCCCCTAGCCTTTGTAATGGTCTGCCAGAGGAGATCAGGCGTGCAGATTCTGTGCCTCTTTTTATATCCCTGCAGAAGACACACTTTTATAAAGATGCTTTTAATGTATGATTTCAATGATGTATGATAGCTATCTTTTTGTATTATTTCTCCTTCCTCTTGTTTTTGTTTATTTTTTAGTACTTCTATTTATTTTAATATTCTATGATGTGAAAGACTTGTTACTTAAATTGAAAAGAGCTATACAAGAACAAGTTTCTCTCTTCTTCTCTCGTCTCTCTTCTCTCTCTCTCTTCTCTCTCTCTCTCTTCTCTCTCTCTCTCTCTCTCTCTCTCTCTCCTCTCTCTCTCTCTCTCTCTCCTCTCTCTTCTCCTCTCTCTCCCTCTCTTTTCTCTCTCTCTCTTCCTCCTTCTCTCTTCTCTCTCTCCCTTCTCTTTCTCTCCTCTCTTTCTCCTTCTCTCCTCTCTTTCTCTTCTCTTTCTCTCCATCTCTCTCCCTCTCTCTTTCTCTCTCTGTCTCTCTCTTCTCTCTCTCTCTCTCTCCTCTCTTCTCTCTCTCTCTCTCTCTCTCGTCTCTCTCTCTCTCTCTGCTCTCTCCTCTCTCTTCTCTCTCTCTCTCTCTCTTCTTCTTTCTCTCCGCTCTCTCTTTTCTCCCCCTGCCTCCCTCACTTGTCTATCCACACCCCTTCCCACTCCCTTGGTAGAAGTTCATATTTAAGCAATTTTTTTTCATATTTTAGCAAATAGCCTTGCTTATTTTAAAAAAATAGCAAGGGCCTCTAGAAAGACAGACAGAAAAGAGGGGGTTGATTTTAATGCAGAGTAAAGGAATGTCCTTCCTCTCTGGTTGATGATGGATGCAGATGATGGATGTTGGTGGTTGTCTGGACCACGGGGTCACTGCCCAACTCTGGGCCCCTCTGACGTATGGGGTATTCTCCATCACCAGCCCCCGGACTGAGAGAGTTTTACAGATAGGGGCCCAGTCTCCATTCATTTGTCATCTGTAAAGGAACCCCTTTAAAGCAGGGCTACATACAGTAACTCTAGTCCTGAAAGGCTACTTCCTGGTTTTTGTTTTGTCCTCTGCACTTCATTGATTAAATAATGTCACTGATTGCACACACCTGGTTTCCCAGATTAGGAAGTGCAAATAAAAACCATCAAACACAGCAGCTCTAATAAAACTGAACGATTAACTTCTCTAGCTGTATTTATTTTTATAAAAATGGCATTTTATGTCATTAGGATCGCAATGACATAACCATAATGACATATAAAATAATAATGTGGAGCTAGCTACATTTCTGCGGCAGACATTGAAAGCAGAATGAGGAGATGAGAGAGGATGGAAGGGGCTGGTGTTTGTCTAATTATTAAACTGACATTGGAATATCTACGCCTCATCTGGATCATTTGTATCCTCCTGATTAGGAATAAAATGGGGTTAGATCCGGGCCCCCAATTAAAAATGTTCAAAAGTTGTAATTACAGCAGCTAATGTCCTCCCCGATCTGTCTTCAACCTTTATTGTGCCGGAACAAATTCCAGTGTCTGATGCCTGAAATTGCAGAGTGAGAAAATTACAGTGGAGAAAAAATGTGAAGGGACTTAGTGGTGGATGAAGCAACGTTACGCCGCGGTTAATTACTAGCTCATTAGCACCAGTGCTTAGCCATGTGGACTGTAGCCGTGGAACAGCTGAGAATAACACATGCACCATGCTAGGGTTGAGGGAGAGGATACCATTGTGTTACATGTTCTGAAACAGTGTGTCTTCATTCACCTAGTTAGTTTTCTGTATTTACTTTTAAATAAACTCCTGATAAAATGTCATCATGGGAAATGTGTATGGTTAGTTTATACAGCTTTTCAAAGGACTTGAGCTAGTTTTGCAAAGGATGCTATTGTGGCCACTCCGAAAAATCACTTGTCAAAAATAGTGGATGCATTTCCATCTAGTTTTGAAGAAAATAATTATCAGGAACTATCAATGTATCTAAAGTACCCCCCCGCCATCATATACCTCGTCCCACACCTCCACCCCCCCATCTCCGCAACCCTTCCCATCCCCCAGGCTTCCAGATGTTGCCGTCACCCCTGCTCTGTGGAGGCACGGCAGTGTGGAACAGCCCCAAGTGATGACAATAAACACCTCAGTCATAACCCGAGCCCGCCATTTGCATATTTGCCTGGCTTAATTTGAGAGGGAAGTATGCAAATGAATGCAAAATGAAATCCATCTCCTAATGACATGAGACGATTAAACAATTTTTATGCTTAAATATTCTGTTTAATGAAATCAAACGGGCCCACGTGCCCCGACACATTTGCCTCAGCATGGCAAAATTAGAGAATATAAAGAGGAAAAACTAGAAAGAAGAAAGGAGAGAAAACGAGAGGGAGAAGAGAAGGAGACTGCCTGTGCTTGGTTTGCATGACAGCCTTTTAAAGTGTCCCTCACCAGAAAAAATTAAATCATTATCTCTTCTGCAAGCTCCTGAATACAAAATAGTTTTTTATGATGTTAAAATATTCTGGATTTTTATTTATTTAATTCCACACATACTTCTTTGGAATACAAATGGTAGATAAAACTCACACAGAAAACATTACTTTTCCTTTAAAAAAAAATTCTGCACACAGTTAAAATGAACAGACTATTTGAAATCATACTATATCAATATAAGATGGCTATATTAGCTAGTAGTTCTAATTTCTGTGAAGAAACAAAAGGGGCTATATTGGTACAGTCCTAAGCTATATTGACAGTGCACAAGGTGCAGAACATTCATGATTACAGAACACCTAGGATGGAGTGATTGAGATAGAGKGAGGAGGGGATAAAGAGAGCATCAAAATACATGGAGAGAGAGAAAGAAGAGATGGTAGAGAGAGTGATATGCCACCGCTTAATTGTGGGTGCCGCACAGAGGCAATGACTAATGACCTTTCCCTAACGCTGTTCAAGCCGTGAGCTGTGCATTCATTTAAAGGGGGTTATTATTATGTTTTAGCTTCATAGCTGATTAATCACTGGGATTTATTCTCAGCCTACCACCACCACCACACCATGCAGAACAGAACAGAACAGCCATAGCCCTGTCAACCAACCATCAAGCTCATAGTGTAGGTGCACATGTCTTTGAAATGCAAATGTTTAACAAGATCCTCAGAGGAGAGGCTTAGGTGCGGGGTGGTTGTCAGGTTGTGGTGCTCTGGGAAAGAGTATCAGAGCACTACTCATTACAGGTAGTGGAAGAACCTGTGCCTATTATGTGTATATAGGATGTGGAAAACAACTACTATGACATTGGACGCTATGTGCATCCCATACGGGACTGTTTGGTGCTGTCCCAGTTTGAGCTGGACTGGCTGTATATTGAGTGATGGGGATGGTATAGTGCTAGTCTGTTTCTGGTCTGGGTGACAGTCTGAGACAGCCATTATGAATGATTGGCTGGGATCACTTAGCTGTATGTGTTACAGAAAGGCAGTCAGTCAGGCAGCCTCAGCACCACAGAGCAGACCCTCAGATTTCTCCAAGCTGATCCTTTGTTGCCTCCTAATTCTGTTGGCTTATGTAATAAACGCTGTCTTCCATCAGCTGGGAGGCTCATTTAAGTAGGAACCCTTCCTGGTTGTTCTCCTCTCCCAGGAGGATGAAATAGATGAAGTACTGGAAGCTGTTGTTCACTCTGCTGCTAGCTAGCCACAGTGAGTTTAGAGACTGTGGAGTGTACCAAACAGATAGGGCAGAAACTATGATAACATGCAGCCGGGATTAACTCCGTGCCATATAGCCAAGTAAAATTAGCTAACTGCAGTTAGAGCTGCCCCTTGAAATGAAACGAAGGAAAGGTGGAGGGGAGGTGTACGACTACGAAACAAGAGAAGAAGAAATAAGCCCTACCTTCCATCTATCATCATGGGCAACGTCCGCTCGCTTGCTAACAAGACGGAGAAACTAGTGGCATCAACAAAACATTAGGATCACCTTCCTAATATTGAGTTGCAACCCCTTTTGCCCTCAGAACAGCCTCAATTTGTTGGAGCATGGTCTGTACTAGGTGTCGAAAGCATTCCACAGGGACGCTGGCCCATGTTGGCTCCGAAGCTTCCCACAGTTGTGTCAAGTTGGCTGATGTCCTTTGGGTGGGGGACCATTCTTGATACACATGGAAAACAGTTGAGAGTGAAAAACCCAGCAGCTTTGTAGTTCTTAACACACTCAAACTGGTGCGCCCGTTACCTACTACCATACCCCTTTCAAAGGCACTTAAATATTTTGTCTTACTCATTCACCCTCTGAATGGCACACATACACAATCAATCTCTCAATTGTCTCAAGGCTTAAAAATCCTTCTTTAACCAGTCTCCTCCCCTTTATCTACACTGATTGAAGTGGACTTAACAAGTGACGTCAATAAGAGCTCATAGCTTTCACCTGGATTCACCTGGTCAGTCTATGTCATGAAAAGAGCAAGCATTCCTAATGTTTTGTACACTCAGTGTTTATGAGAATACATCTGCAAATGAGCCTGTTATAATTCACTGAAACATGGTTAACGGAGGTCATACCAGATTCCCATGTGGGGATGGATGATTTCACGATTGTTAGATTGGAAAGGAGCTGGAAACTTTCCAGAAAAAGTAAGGGTGGAGGCATCTGTCTGTATGTAAACAATCAATGGTGCCACATTAACCATATCTCGGTGAATGAGAGGATTTGTTCCCCTCATGTGGAGCTGTTAGCAATAGGCTGCCGGCCATACTATTTACCTAGAGAGTTCTCTAACGTGACAGTGATTGTTGTTCACATTTCGCCTTCCGCAAACTGACCACAGACACTATCCATAGTCACCACAGATCTATTCAATTGATCATCCGAGTCGACGCTCACTATCTCTGGAGATTTCAACCACTGCTCGCTGACCACGACACTTTCTACCTTCAAGCAATATGTTAAAGTTTGACAAGACCATTGACCTTCTCTACTCTAACGTGGAAGATGCCTACTGCTCGACTGCCCCGCCTCCGCTGGGACAGTCTGAACACAACCTCGTCAAGCTGCTACCAAAGAACCACCCAGTGGTCCAGAGGCAACGCGTCACTCAGGCGGTGGTTCATGAATGGACACCTGAAGCTGAGGAGGCACTACAGAGCCGCTTTGAAGGTACGGATTGAAATGTATTTGTAGACGASTGGGGGGAAGATCTTAATGGTCTTTCTGAATGCATAACAGTCTATGTTAACACCTGAACTGACAATGTTTTGCAACGCAAAATGTAACCAAGGAGGCGCTGAATAGGAAAAAGAAGGCTATTGCAACTGGAAATAGGGATTCGTTTAGAGTAGTGCAGAAGGAGAAMAAATGGCTGAACAGGAAAGGCAAACATGAATACAAACTGAAGTTAAAACGCAAGCTGCAAGCGAAAACATGAAAGTGGTATGGGATGGGACGAAGAAGATAAAAGGCTACACCACCAGGGGGCGACTACAGAGTGATCAAGGAGTGGACAGCCACAGAGTTTAACCCGTATTTTACCAGATTCGATATGTATGATTTCTCAGCAGAGCAACAGCATATAGGGGAGGTGCTGGACTCTGATCTGGGAAGCACTGAGTCCATGAGCATCTGGGAGGAACAAGTGGTGAAGCAGCTGAAGAGGATCAGTCCCAGTAAGTCAGCAGGGCCTGATGGGGGTTAAAGCCAGAGTACTCAAGGTGCTGTATGTGCTAATCAACTGGCATTCATACTGCAGCATATTTTCAACTTGTCCCTAATACCATCAGATATTCCTACTAAATGGAAAACATCCTGCATGATGCCCATCTCAAAGACAGCAGGAGGGACTGCGTTAAAAGACTTTAGACCAGTGGCTTTGACCTCACAAGTCATGACAAGACCCGCAGGGGACGGTCCTGTCACCTTTCGTGTGTACACAAATTACTTTACAACCAACAATGAGTACGGTTACATGCATACKATAATGAGATTATTGTGAATAGTCAGATTAATATAATAGTTTGATGTCAATGTTTACATGCTTTGCAAGAAGAACAATTTCCTGAATAATCCTGTTTACATGGACACATCTGAAATCAGGCTACCTGATGGGACTTGGATAAACGCAGAAAATCGACAATCCAAATAATCGTTCTACCACAGTGACKATGMTATTTTTGTTGGAACATATGAAGTTTGAATGTGAAAACCATTTCTAAGAAGGAATACTTCCCACAAAAGAAAGAAGTTTGCGCTGCTCATGCTAGCCCACGTGTAGATCTAATACACAGCTGTAACTCTGATGTTCTAATCGCTCAGAAAAACAGGAGTTTTAATTACCGTATGATCATGTTTACATGACAATACTCGGTCAACTGCCATAATCAGTTTAATATCGAATTATTGGTGTGAATGTAAATGTACTCAATGAACTGAGCATTTACATTTACATTTAAGTCATTTAGCAGACGCTCTTATCCAGAGCGACTTACAAATTGGAAAGTTCATACATATTCATCCTGGCCCCCCCGTGGGGAATGAACCCACAACCCTGGCGTTGCAAGCGCCATGCTCTACCAACTGAGCCACTTACATAAATTGMCTGATGACTCTGTTATAGTGAACTGTGTCATGAGAGGAGATGATGCTCATCACAGCCTAGTGGTTAGAGCATTGGACTTGTAACCGTAAAGGTTGCAAGATCGAATCACCGAGCTGACAAGGTGAAAATCTGTCGTTCTGCCCCTGAACAAGGCAGTTAACCCACTGTTCCTAGGCCATCATTGAAAATAAGAATTTGTTATTAACTGACTTGCCTGGTTAAATAAAGGTTTTAAAAAATCACAGGGAAACAACAGTCCTTTGTGAAATGGTGTGAGGCCAATTACTTGCACCTGAATGTACTGAAGACCAAGGAGCTAGTGGTAAATAGAAATATGTTTTTAATCTAATTGTTATTAATGCTGAAGAGATTAGTACTCTTAACTCTTCTAAGTACTTGGGGGTAATAGTGGACAACAAACAGAATGGAAAGAGAACTCCCACAGTGTCAACAGAAAAACCCAATCCAGACTGTACTTTTTAAGGAAGCTTAGGTCTTTTAATGTCTGTGACAAAATGCTTTGCAAGTTCTACAGCAATGTCGTGGCGAGTGTAGTGAGTTATGCCATTGTGTGCTGGAAAGGGAGTTTAGCCATGGAGGACTTAAACAAGCTGGATAAAATCATCATTAAAGCCAGCGCTACAATTGGCAAAAGGCTGCAAGCAAAAACATACAGCAGTATGATACAACACAGCAGCATCTTCAGTAGCAGGTTCATCCTGCAGAGAAGTTCCACAGAGAGGTTCACACAGTCATTGTTACCCACAGCCATGAGGCATTTCAATGAGTGTAATTGATGAACTGTTTTATGATGTATTCTGATTTGAATGTTGTTGTTGCTTGTTTTTCCTCCAGAGTAGGATAGAAAAACAGCATGTTACTCTTTCCTGTTTTCTTAATGTGTTGTTTTTATCATGTGTCTATCATTGTTGTGTCCTGTCCTTTATGTTATTGATTATGTAGGCTGTGATACAACAATTTCCCAAGTTGAGATTCATAAAGTAATACTCCCCTCTCTCTATTGCTACAGTGTCTGTCTGTGTACGGCAGACTGTTCAGCCTGTGGTGAATTTACAGGAGGCAGAGACAGTTGGCTTGTAGCGGGTGGGCGCCGAGCGCCGCCCAAACAAGGAGAGGACCCGACTTCGGCGGAAGTCGTGACATGGCTATGTCTGTACTGTACTTATGGTGGGCAACAGTTGACTGTGCATTTAATAATTTATATTGCTAAAAGTGTATGGCTCACTAAAAAACATTGCGCTTAGACTTAATCTCTATCTTTATAACAGCAATTAGATGAGTTAGTGGAGCGCATGCTCTGAAAGGTACAAACACATAGACATTTTTATTAAACTAAGCAAGTCAGTTAAGAACAAATTCTTATTTACAATGACGGCCTACCCCYGCCAAACCCAGACAACACTGGGCCAGTTGTGCGCCGCCCAATCATGACTGGATGTGATGCAGCATGGATTTGAACCAGGTACTGCAGAGACACCTCTTGCACTGGGATGCAGTGTCTTAGACCACTGCACAACTCAGGAGCCCATATGCTCATGCAGAGTCACAATTTCCCTTTTCCTGTTGCCAAAATACTGTGGGTAGCTTCATCTGGCTGTTGTTCATCGATCGGTTTCAGACTCCCTCAACAAGGTCCTCCTCTCATCCACCCCAGAGCTCAAATGATGCAGCGGCAGGGCCAAGCCATCTCCCTGCCTACTACATGGCACACTGCCAACAATCATAACACAGCCATGATGTCAGACCGTCGCACAGGGTCGTGACAGACCTGAGAACACAGTTCCCTCTCTGTGTATATCTGTCTGTACCTCTGCCTGTCTCTCTGCGTGTGTGTTTCCATTTGGGTGCATTTATGTTAGAGCATGTGTTTGGATTTTGTTTATGTATTGGTGTGTGCAGAGGCATCATGCCCATAAGAGGCACGTGCCCTCTCAGGTTAGTCCTCTTTCTTTCTTTTTTGGGTAAAAAAAATGTGTTGTTCTATCTCTGTAATACTACTAGCCACATAGCAATTTTATGAAGTTGGCTTTAGATAGCCCGGATAGGTTCCCAATCTCCCAACTTCATTACTAGCTACCAAGAAACCATCTCAGGCTATCAATCAAGTTCAAGTAGCGAGCTTGTCTAACTTTCTTAGCTGGCATGCCTGCTGGCAAGGTTGGTAGACTTTAGAAAAGCAAGCAATTACTAAATGTCTTGAAAATGACTCACATTCCTTTCAATCTTTTACCCAGATTTTAGCAGAGATACAGAGAAGCATATTTTGTTAAAAAAAATAGAAACACCAGTCAGGAGGATAGAGATAGATCAAGAGGTAGGCTTAGAAAAGAAGTATTTTCAGGTGTTTGAAAATACAAAATTCTCCAACTTCCCCAGCCATCCTCACATCTTTGTGTCCACCCAGATTTTTGGGMGTGTGTGTGTGTATGTGTTAATATCAGGGATTTGGGTCTGGGTGCACAGTGATCTGAGAGGTGGGGAACTGGATTATTAACCCTTAACATGGAGCTTGATGTGGTTTGCTGAAATTACAGCACTGGGGGATTTATGTGATCCCCATAATCCCGGGGACCTTGATGCTCCAAATCCATTGTCATGCCTCATTTTTATGGAGGGAAATTTCCATGACTTCAGCTCCRCACTTAGATTGCACTCCACATACCCAACCCCACACACACACACAGCTGCCATCCATTCAGCATCACAATGTAAATACTCCGGCATCACATTTCATTGGGGCTGTCTTTGATGTTATTTCACTGCTTTATTGGTGTTTTATGTGCTTATTTCTTACTTTAGGCTGATTATAATGACTTGTAATGCCCAAAGAGATTAATGGAGTAGTGCACTGTATGGAAGGAGAAATGTAAAAAAATATACTTTTGGTCCTTTTTGTGTATAGTATTAGTTTTTTGGAGGAGGGGAAGAGGGTGTCTGGAACATGTTAGCTTCATTCCTTCCATAGATATTTCGTGTTTATTCATCCATGCATCCCTTATTTAATGGCTTATTCCTAGCCACAGTGAAGCAGTTGTTTACAGATACAGGAAGGTCACCACATAATCATCAATGAAAATCTATCCGAGTGACTTTGAGCCACCTCCACCATGACTCCTACACCTAACAGCAGGTGTCCTGTGTGTGGGAAATGCACAGATATTTAGACTTGATTCAAACTAACAGGAGGATCTGAGATCGTGCGATTAAAAAAAAAATGTCTCTGGGCAATAAATGATTTCTCACAACATTTGCATGAACATATGCTTTTTGTCTTTGAAATACATTTCCCTTGAAGTATCAAGCAGTTAATTAGGGTGTGTGTGTGTGAGGGGGGAGGGAAGGTATGTATGTGAGAGAGAAATAGGAAAAAAAAAAAAACCATAATCTCTCTCTCTCTCTCTCGCTCTCTCTCTCTCTCTCTCTCTCTCTCTCTTTCTCTCTCTGCGTGATGGTGATTTAATCCCTCTCACCAGCTGGAAAGATAAATATTCCACAGTGGAGAGTGAGGCCACTCACGCAGACCGGAGATGAGGGAAAAAGTTTTGCTCTCCACAGAGCTCAGACACCTGAGTGCCTTAATAAAGTAATCCACTCAGCCACACAGACAAAGGGATGGCTGCAGAGGCCTCACACGCGTGCACATTTTGTTGAGAAAAACGTTTCAATTTTCATTTTGAGAAAAGTAGGGAACGTTTCCCATATATTTCTGGCATATTGCCAACTTCTAGCATCGTGACAGGCAGCAATCATGTCCTGGAGCAGTTTGGAAGATTTCTTCACTGTTAAGAGTTAAAGACTTGAGTATGTGCATGAAACATACCATATGACCAAAAAAAATGTTCCAAACATTTGTTGATAATGCCTACAGGGTATGCATTTAAAGGAGCAAATATTGGTTTGAGAAAATTTCCCAATTGTAACCTTGTTGAAATACTGTACATACGGTAGGCCTATAAATATAAGAACATAACCTACTCAGTCTTTACATATGCTTTGATTATTGTAACCTTAGTACTCTACGCTATTCATATTGCATGTACATTTTCCAGGCCCCATCCTGCTGGTTTTCCCTGAAGGGAGAAAGTGTTCCTGGGCCTGACTCATGCTTTCTGTTTGGAGAGGTCCAGTCCAGCCTGGCCAGCCCAACTGGAGGCTGTGTTTTTACACGGTCTCAGGCCAGACTATGGGGGCCTATTTTCACACCCAGGTGCTTTCCAAAGAAAACCTCCAGCAGAGGCCCCATGCCGCCCCCCCGGACGCGGCCCCACCCAGCCATGCACTGAAAACCATACATACTGGCTCATATAGCTCAGACTTGGTTGTATGCTCCAATCATATAACTATAAAAACATACAGAAATCAAATTGAACTTTAATACCAAGGCATCATATACACCAACTACCACAATGTAATAACATTTCAACTGCTATAGAAAATAAAACTGTTTTAAAGAGAATTAACTGCAAATGTGTAGAAATATATAGAGTGCCTAGTGAAACATCGATACACCTCTTGCACAGTCTTCACATTTTGTTGGGATGTAGGGTTCTATTCAGTCTGTAAAGCTGAAGCATTACAAATTCTGCAATAGAAATGTAAAGGTAATTTACGGTTGAGCCGACATATACAGCATTTACCGTGAATGCAGTCTTTGCTACGCCTTTTAATTTCAATCACTCTGTAACGCTGCATTTCGGATTGAATAGAGCCCTGACTATTTGCTACATGTCCTACTCCACATTTTCGAAGTGAAATAAAATTATAGAACATTTTCCAAATGAATTAGTAAAAAATTAAACAAGATGCTTTGATTGTGTTTTCAAGTATTGTGGTGGCAGCATGATGTTATGGGTATGCTTGTCATCTTCAAGGACTAGGGAGTTTAGATCAAAAGAAAGATTAAATGAGCATAGTTCAGGTAAAAGTTAGAGGAAACCCCACCTCATTCTTCTGGGATTATTTTTATTTCAGTTATATTTTTCAGTGGGACAATTACACAAATGTTAATGCCAAAGACACACCAGAATGGTGAGGTGATGAGTGTTCCTGAACGGCCCAGTCTCAGTCCTGACTTAACTTTGCTTAAAAATCATCTGAGACAATGTTTGAATATTGCTGTCCATCAATGATTTCCAAKTWAATGTACTGAGGTTGAGCAATTTTGACAAAAARAATGGATCTACAGTATGTTTCCCTAAGTTGGTAGAATCTTGTTCAAAATGARCCACAGCTGTAATGGCAGCCAAAGGTGCTTCCACTAAGTATTAACTCTGGGGTGAGGAGACATACGCTATCAAGAATCTTTTAAATTTACTATTTGGAAAAGCGGATATATGATTTGATAACTACAGTGCATTCTGAAAGTATTCAGACCGCTTGACTTGTTCCACATTGTGTTACGTTACAGCCTTATTCTAAAATGGATTAAATAAATAAATCTACACACAATACCCCATACAGACAAAGGGAAAACAGTTATTTTGACATTTTTGCCAATTCATAAAAAAACAGAAATACCTTATTTACATAAGTATTCAGACCCTTTGCTATGAGACTCGAAATTGAGCTCATGTGCATCCTGTTTCCATCATCTTTGATTGGAGTCCACTTGTGATACATTCAATTGATTGGACATGYTTTGGAAAGGCACACACCTACCTATATAAGGTCACACAGTTGACGTGCATGTCAGAGCAAAAACCAAGCCATGAGGTCGAAGGAATTGCCCGTAGAGCTCCGTGTTGAGGCACAGATCTGGGGAAGGGTACCAAAAAAAWWTCTGCAGCATTGAAGGTCCCCAAGAAGAACACAGTGGCCTCCATCATTCTTAAATGGAAGAAGTTTTGAACAACCAAGACTCTTCCTAGAGCTGTCTGCCTGGCCAAACTGAGCAATCGTGGGAGAATGGCTTTGGACAGAGAGGTGACCAATAACCAGATGGTCACTCAGATGGTCACTCTGACAGAGCTCCAGAGTTCCTCTGTGGAGATGGGAGAACCTTCCAGAAGGACAACCATCTCTGKACCACTCCACCAATTAAGCCTTTATGGTAGAGTGGCCAGAGGGAAGCCACTCCTCAGTAAAAGGCACATGACAGCCCGCTTGGAGTTTGCCAAAAGGCACCTAAAGGATGCAAATCCATGAGAAACAACATTCTCTGATCTTATGAAACCAAGATTGAACTCTTTGGCCTGAATGCCAAGCGTCACATCTGGAGGAAACCTGGTACCATCCCTATGGTGAAGCATGGTGGCGGCAGCATCATGCTATGGGGATGTCTCCCGACCCCTCCTGTCTCAGCCTCCAGTATTTATGCTGCAATAGTTTATGTGTCGGGGGGCTAGGGTCAGTCTGTTATATCTGGAGTATTTCTCCTGTTTTATCCTGTCTTGTCCTGTGTGAATTTAAGTATGCTCTCTCTAATTCTCTCTCTTTCTTTCTTTCTCTTTCTTTCTTTCTTTCTCTCTCTCGGAGGACCTGAGCCCTAGGACCATGCCTCAGGACTACCTGGCATGATGACTCTTRGCTGTCCKCAGTCCACCTGGTCGTTCTGCTGCTCCAGTTTCAACTATTCTGCCTGCGGCTATGGAGCCCTGACCTGTTCACCGGACGTGCTACCTGTCCCAGACCTGCTGTTTTCAACTCTCTAGAGACAGCAGGAGCGGTAGAGATACTCTGAATGATCGGCTATGAAAAGCCAACTGACATTTACTCCTGAGGTGCTGACCTGTTGCACCCTCTACAACCACTGTGATTATTATTATTTGACCCTGCTGGTCATCTCTGAACATTTGAACATCTTGGCCATGTTCTGTTATAATCTCCACCCGGCACAGCCAGAAGAGGACTGGCCAACCCCCATAGCCTGGTTCCTTTCTAGGTTTCTTCCTAGGTTCTGGCCTTTCTAGGGAGTTTTTCCTAGCCACCGTGCTTCTACACCTGCATTGCTTGCTGTTTGGGGTTTTAGGCTGGGTTTCTGTATAGCACTTTGTGACATCAGCTGATGTAAGAAGGGCTTTATAAATACATTTGATTGATTGATTGATGTTTTGGGATTGGAAGACTAGTCAGGATCAAGGGAAAGATGAACGAAGCAAAGTACAGAGAGATCCTTGATGAAAACCTGCTCCAGAGCGCTCAGGACCTCAGACTGGGGCAAAGGTTCACCTTCCGACAGGACAACGACCCTAAGCACACAGCCAAGACAATGCATGAGTGAATGTCCTTGAGTGTCCCAGCTAGAGCCCAGACTTGAACCCGATCGAACATCATTTCAGGAGAGACCTGAAAAAAGCTGTGCTGCGACACTCCCCATCTAACCTGACAGATCTTAAGAGTATCTGCAGAGAAGAATGGGAGAAACTCCCCAAATACAGGTGTGCCATGCTTGTAGATTCATACCCAGGAAGACTCAAGGCTGTAATCACTGCCAAATGTGCTTCCACAAAGTACTGTGTAAAGTGTCTGAATACTTATGTAAATGCACAAATTTCTTAAAAACCTGCTGTGTGTAGATTGATGAAGGGAAAAAACTATTTAATCCATTTTAGAATCAGGCTGTAACGTAACAAAATGTGGAAAAAGTGAAGGGGTCTACATTTTTTCTTAATGCACTGTACGTCCGACCAAGTCAACTGTTTGACTTTCACAGACAGAAAATGTTTATGACCCAGTCAACACACATGGACACACACTTGCACACACGCACAATCACTCACACACACTCCTCAAAATATCACTCCAACAGCTCTATTTTGGAATCAAAGAGGCTATGCATATATAATAATTACATTCCATATATCTTCCAAAATCCCATTTCCATCAGTGGTAATTCTGCAGCACAGGAGTAATGAGTGTATTATGCAGCTGTGACAGCAGTAGCTCCCTCTCTAACCCCTCCCCACCATCCATACAGAACCCCCCCTGGTTCTGCTAGACTGCTGAACAGTCAAAGTGGAGGGCAAAATATGCAAAATGGGGGAATTTTCACTTTGTGTTTGCAGAGTGATGGAGACAGGGGAGGCAGGGTAAGGGGAGAGCACTGTTAGAGGTAGCCTACCCCAGTGCTTTTTATTCATCATAATGTCTGAAAATATAAAAAACTCAAAAGTTCAATATCTAAAGCAGAGCCCCCGATTTTACTTCCATTTATCATAAAGGTGTTTTCAATATTCATTTTTTATATCATAGTTGATTAATATTTAGCTGAAAATATTTAGCTGGTTATGAAACAACAAAAAACAAAAATCCACAACAAAAATCTCAAGCAGTTTAGAGCAGTAGGAGACAGGCCCCTTGAGCCAGAGAGGTTATAATCTCAAATTACATGTACTGTTGTACTGTCTGTGATAATTTCCCACTTGAGCCCAAGCGATTAAAAGGGGCATATTGCCTACTGTACCAGTGCACCAGAGGGAGTGGGGGAATGAATAAATGAGTGTATAAATAAGTAGGCCAGTGATTGAGTGAAGAAATTATTGAGCAAGTAAATGAAGAAAATGTTTGAGTGAGCGAGCGAGTGAGCGGTCAAGACATTGAGTATGTTTGTGACTGAGTAACCAAGTAGTTCTGAAAGCCACACACTAATGGCAATCCAAACAAACAGTTGTAAGTGCTGCAGTGTTCGCTCACCGTGGGCCCTGAGAAAAGCCCCATCAGCCCAATGAATGAGGCCATTCTGCCCCTGCACAGCCTCTTATTAAAATCAATTAATGGTGGGGAGGGAGGCCCCTGTAAAACCTGACTTGTTGGTCTCTGAGGGTCTCTGCGACACATTGCCTTTCTGGATCACTTGGGCCACATGGAACTTCCCCAATCGTGGCCCATAACTCACTTTTACGAGGGCTTCATTGGCTAATGATGCTGGTTGCATGAGCAGTTAGCGAGAGAGTGTTTCTGTATTTGGTTGCCAATCCTGATCTCTCTCTCTCTTCCCCCTCTGCTACCCTACCTGTGTAGTGATCCATGCCTCGCCACACTACTGTTAATGATGTAGGGAGAGCAGGCTCTTTCACAGGAAGAGTAGAGGATGATTATTTGTACACGAGAAGTCATTTAACCATGTAACCATCTAAAGAAACACATTTAGATCAAATTAAATAAATTGTATTTGTCACGTGCACCGAATACAGCAGGTGCAGACTTTACCGTGAAATGCTTGCTTACGAGCCCTTCCCAACGATGCACATTTAATAAAATAACACAAGAGGAATAAAATAAAATAGACCCAAAAAAATGCTATATACCAGTACCAGATCAATGTGCAGAGGTACGAGGTATTCGAGAGAAATATTTACATATAGGCAGGGTAAAGTGACTAGGGATCAGTATAGATAATAATAAGAGTAGAATAAAGAACAGAGTAGCAGCAGCAAATGATGAGTGTAAAAGTGTGTGTGTATGTACTGTATGTGTGTTTGTGTTGTGTCGCATTTTGTGTGGGAGTGTCAATGTAGTGTGTGGCAGTGAGTGTGTAGTGTGTGTAGACAGTATAATATAGTGAGTGTGTAGTGCGTGTAGACAGTATAATATAATGAGTGTGAGTGTGTAGTGTTGGGTAGACAGTATATATATAGTGAGTGTGTAGTGTGTGTAGACCAGTATAATATAGTGAGTGTGTAGTGTGTGTAGAGAGTATAATTAGTGAGTGTGTAGTGTGTGTAGACAGTATATATAGTGAGTGTGTAGTGGTGGTAGACAGTATAATATAGTGAGTGTGGTAGTATGTGTAGACAGTATAATATAGTGAGTGTGTAGTGTGTGTAGACAGTATAATATAGTGAGTGTGTAGTGTGTGTAGACAATATAATATAGTGAGTGTACATAGGTTCAGTGTGCGTAGGGTCCGTGCAGATAGTCCGGGTAACCATTAATTGACTCTTTAGCAGTCTTATGGCTATTTAGCAGTCTTATGACTTGGTGGTAGAAGCTGTCTTGGAGCCTGTTGGTTCAAGAGCTGATGCTCCGGTGCTGTTTGCTGAACGGTAGGAGAGTGAACAGTCTATGGCTTGGGTGGATCATCTATGGCTGCTGGATCATCCAGCAGCATTTGATACACAGAATCTGAAACAGCTGACRMACTATCTATCTGTCTGGGAGTGAAACAGAACCCAATCTCTGAATTAACCCCGTCCCTGGCCAGCACTTTCATTTTCTCTCTTTGCCTCTGTGCCAGGTAGTTGAGGAAGTGCATGTTTGACTGGCACACTATTAATACCTATGTGTTTGGGAAAAAATGCTCTTTACACGCTTCCTTTATGTTTTTTCATTAACCTGAAGTTCGCCATAGTGCATTCATGAACACCTGTATGAATACGCACACATGGACTCACACACACACTCACACACATGCACACACTCTCTCTCTCAAACAAATTGTTCCTCCCTGAATCCTTAGTCCAATTCCAGGCCTGATGGGACCAATTGAGGGGGAGATTGTATGTTATGGAGGAAGGCCGTGGCGCTACTGGTGTAACAGTGGCGCTCCATTTACCAGGCCCAAGGAACCCTGCTCTCCTATTACCCAGGCTCCCAAGGGGCGGAGAGGAGGAAGACAGACCATTTTGAATCTCATGTGTTTCTATAGGAGGGGCCTGTTCGCCAGACTGTGTAGGCAATTTTTGTGTTTTGATGTGTTGTCTGAGGCGGTCTTGAGCAGGTCTAGTAGTTGACTCTGTAATCAGAGGTGTTTCCTTCACCATATGGTGGTGTCAGCGCTGACACTCACACCTCTGACACCCTGCCTGACTGCAAACATGCTCACGGGGCTGTTCTGTTGGGAGGGATCACTAACAAGGGGAGAAGGAGAAAGCTTCTCCTTGGCTGATGAGTTTAGCTGACCCATCAATGACTTTCTCCCTGGAACAGTAAGACATGATAATTACTATGATAATGACATGACATTATAATGATGACATGATGATAAGGTAGTGTAAAGACATTTGCTTAATGTGGACGCTGTACAGTACATGCCAGCATAGTACAGCATAAATGTGTGAACAGACGTGCTTGTATGTAGCCTAATGGTATATGTATCAGTGTTTTTGTATGCATATATTGGTGTTTGTTTGTCTGCACTGTACTGTACTGTGTGTCTGTATTGAAGTATTATGTTTACACTTTTCCGCTCCTCTGCCTCCTCTATATTGGACATGACACCCTCCTATCTCTTTACTTCAGCCCCACTATCTCCCAGCCTGTTTGACTGATGCTCTTGTCGATGTGTTAATGTTCAGCGAAAGCACTATTTTTCCCCCTACTCCGCCAAACAGACACTTTCATCAGAAAAAGACCTGTCTGTAAACTGTAAAACATTTCCTGTCAAATGGAAAGTAACTTTTTGGCAGCAATTGACCAGTAAGTTACTGTAATTATTTACAATACAGCTACTGTAATGTATTTATAGTACTTTTTTTTTTACTGTAATCTAATTTACAGTACCAGGTCAGATACTATAATCTAATTTACAGTACCAAGTCAGATACTATAATTAAATGTATAGTACCAATTACAATTACACTATATTACTGTAATAACCCAGTGACATATTACCCAGTGTTCTTTTCAAGTTTTCAATTCTACATTGACATTTACATTTTGGTAATTTAGCGGGTGCTCTTGTCCTTAGCAACTTGCAGTCGGTGCATTCAACCAAGGTTATTTTTTTTTTTTAAACATCACAGTCATAGCAAGTAAACGTTTCTGTAACTATTACTGAACATTTGGTTGTAGTTAAGGTTAAGGGTACACTGATCTTCAAAATAATTGCAATTACAACAAGATATCTTATGATGTATCTCTGACTATCTCTGGATAGTGCCAATACATTATTGAGATATTCATGGTAACTAACTCGATGCCAGCTTCCTGTAAATTAATAAAATGTCAAAGCAATGAAACAGTACAATATGATAAAAGTGACTAATAAACTGTAAAAAAGTGTTTTTTACAGTATTTTACTGTAATTACAAGAGATTGGAGCAAAAAGGTTGGCTGCTAGGCATTTGTATATTATAGCATATCAATGAATACTAGGTGTTTTATATTACTTGCACTTCTAGAGCTTTAAACAAAGGCTTCCAACCTGGCCGTGATTACAGGGCATATCAGAGCAAATGAACATGGTTAAATAGTCAACCATTAAAGGTTTAATGCACCATAATTTATTCTGTAAAACACATTTACGGTATTTTACTGTGCATTCTACACTGTTTACTATTAGAAATACAGAAAAGTCTTAGTGTGCTGTAAAACACATGTACGGTATTTTACTATACAGTGTTTTACTGTTGAAATTGCAGAATCTTCTTACAATGCAGCCATTGAGAGTAGAGGAAAGGAGAAGAGGAAAAAGCTCCCCATGCTAAGAGAGCTCGGAGTAGGATCGGCCAGTAATTCAATACCAAACCCGCACTCTGCAGTGGCCAAACCCTTTCAAGTCAATAACCACCCCACTCTGTTATTTCACTCTGTTCTCTCTCTCTCTGTCTCTCTCTTTGTCTCTCTTTCTTCTATCTCTCTCTGCCTATCTCTACCCTCCCCCCCTCCCGTTCTCTCTCCCTATCGGAGACACCACCGCAGACCTTTTGGGAGGAATTAGAGGTGTACCAAATGTTGAGGTGCTGGTGTATTTTGGAGACATGAATAGTTTGCAGTGTGTGTTGACAGAACCTTAGCATAACACGTTGTCACTTTCATTTGATTTGTAGAATTAATGTACTCTATTGCACATGGGTTGGGAGTGGTGTATACTTCATCTATATGACAAATTTGCCATTTTTCATTCGCTGTTAATTCCCTCTCCTCCTCCTCCTCCTCTTCCCCATCCTCCTCCTCTCATTGGAGCTCTCTTAATATGTCGGTAAAGGTCAGTTTAGCATAATGTCATCATACAGAGCAGCACGACCATGCCCAGCTTATTCAATTCTGCTCTAATGGCACTTTTCACTTGAAACAGCATTAAATGACAGTAACTCTCTTGCATTCACAAGGAGGTTTAACATAGATTGCTTATTATTGCCTCTTCTTTACCCCCTTTGTATTTTTAATGAGAATACAGAGAGAGGCTGGGTGGAATGGAATGGTCTTACAACACACTCTGTGTGGATCAGATACATCCAGACAGTGTTTATATAATATTAAATCAGCTATTGTTTAGCGATGGGGTTCATCTCTAGATGTGACTGACGTTTCTAGAGCACACCACCAGAAGTTGAGATTTCATTTTTTGGGAATCATAGCAATCATGAGGCGCAATAACTGCAGATTTGTTTTAGGAAGAAAAATGGAATTTCCAGTTAGCAGAAGAGCATATCTCCCTTCATTGTGGTGACCAGTTATGACATTTGCAGTTTATCAGTGTCTGCATTATTTTTTTTTAACTAGGCAAGTCAGTTAAGAACAAATTCTTATTTACAATGACGGCCTAGGAACAGTGGGTTAACTGCCTTGTTCAGGGGGAGAACGATAGAGTTTTACCTTGTCAGCTCTGGGATTTGATCTAGCAACCTTTCGATTACTGGCCCAACGCTCTAACCACAAGAATACCTGCCGCCCCATTAGCAATTCACTCAATGCTCTTATCTCTTTATCATGTAGCATCTGTTTGAGTCTTTATGAAACCCAATCACGTACTGTAGCCTGTGACAAACATACACAGTGAAAAATGACCAGATAGAAAAACAACATACACTACATGACCAAAAGTATGCTCGTTGAACATCACATTTGAAAAGCATGGGCATTAATATGGAGTTGGTCCCCCTTTGCTTCCATAACAGCCTCCACTCTTCTGGTAAGGCTTTCCACTAGATGTTGAAACATTGCTGGGGGGAATTGCTTCCAGTCAGCCACAAGAGCATTAGTGAGTTCGGGCACTGATGTTGGGCGATTAGGACTGGCTCGGCGTTCCAATTCATCCCAAAGATGTTTGATGGGATTGAGGTCAGGGCCATGTGCAGGCCAGTCAAGGTCCTCAACACCAATCTCGACAAACCACTTCTGTATGGACCTTGCTTTGTGCACAGGGGCATATTGTCATGCTGAAACAGGAAAGGGCCTTCCCAAAATTGTTGCCACAAAGTTAAAAGCACAGAATCGTCAAGAATGTCATTGTATGCTGTAGCGTTAAGATTTCCCTTCACAGGAACTAAGTGGCCTAGCCCAAACCATTAAAACAGCCCCAGACCATTAATCCTCTTCCACCAAACGTTACAGTTGGCACTATCTATTGGGGCAGGTAGCGTTCTTCTGGCATCTGCCAAACCCAGATTAGTCCATTAGACTGCCAGATGGTGAAGCGTGATTCCTCACTCCAGAGAACGCGTTTCCACTGCTCCAGAGTACAAGCTTTACACCACTCCAGCCGACACTTGGCATTGCACATGATGATCTTAGGCTTGTGTGCGACTGCTCGGCCATGGAAACCCATTTCATGAAGCTCCCAACGAACAGTTCTTGTGCTGARGTTACTTCCAGAGGCAGTTTGGAACTTGGTAGTGAGTGTTGCAACCGAGGACAGACGATTTTTATGCACTACACGCTTCAGCACTTGCCGGCTCCTTTCTGTGAGCTTGTGTGGCCTACCACTTCGTGGCTGAGCCATTGTTTCCCTAGACTTTTCCACGTCATAATGAATGCACTTACAGTTGACCGGGCACCTCTAGCAGGGCAGAATTTTGACGAACTAACTTGCTGGAAAAGTGGCACCAATGATGGTGCCACATTGAAAGTCACTGAGCTCTTCAGTAAGGCCATTCTACTGCCAATGTTTTTTCTATGGAGATTGCATGGCTGTGTGTTCGATTTTATACACCTGTCAGCAATGGGTGTGGCTGAAATAGCCAAATCCACTAATTTGAAGGGGTGTCCACATACTTTTGTATATAGGTCAAAGACGTGTAAGGTTTTCAAAGTAGCAAAAAAATAAAACAGCATTTACAATTCCCTAAAAGGTTTTATATATTCATTGGAGTGTCACCTATGCCCTTATATTAGTTACATTCAAGAATAAAGCCAATAATTCATTTGTATTGTGATTCATATGAACGTACCCTGGTAAAATATCATTCAGTATAACACTAAGTGTTTAGAATTGTTATTTTATTTTATGCCCATTTTTTAAAGTCACAAGGTTATATATCTGTGCTTAGACTGGCAGAAATATAACTACCCAGAAAAAAATMACATTATTTTATTTTGAATTCCACATATTTGATGTGTCACGCCTACAACTCAACATTTGTTGAAGGTTTTTTACAAACCAAAAATCGATGAAAATATCTTTCACTTCGTCCTTTGAGGTTTGTTTTTTGTCTCTCTGAGTCAACAAAACAAAGTTATTGTATTTTAATATAAAATACTGGGGTTATACTGTATGACAATATTTTGTTACCCTGAATGACACATATCACTACGACCCACAAATATTGATTAAATGTGATTCCTTCAGCAYTAACAATAATGATTGTTGTGATTGTTTAAGTTGGATAATTTTCTTCTTTAGTTCTTGTTTTTCCTTTTGCAGCTGTGTGCAATGCTTTGATACCTTTTTCACTTTTTCTGGAGGGGAGGAAGCAAGTGGTGCTCCAGTGTTTGAGATTGAGGCTCAAGGGATTGCTCAAATTCTGGAGTCAAGGACTCAGATGGTTGCGCCAGTTCTGGAGGTGCAGGTTCATGTTGTACATGTACAAGTTGTTCAGGGGGCTGCTCAAAAGAGTTTCCCTCAGTGGATACCGGAGTTATGTTCATCACCACATTCATTTGTATGATTTAATCGACATTTTTCCCTCTTTTTTTCAGCTTTAGATTGTGTCATTGTATGGATCGGTGGTTGACATCCTTCTTTCTTCTCTGATAGCTAAAAAACAAAAGTGTTATAGTTATGACACTGGCACAAAACAGGATTCACATCCATTAAATGTTATWAGTAGTCTYWTAATAGTAGGCTATACAATGATAACYCTTAAWCAAAGTTTAAAAGTWAAATCAACTCCCTCTCCCTTTCTCTCTCAAACATGTTTTGTTACTATTTCATTGCTAATATTAATAATAATCACTTTACTATAATTTGAGCCTGCGGCAACACTTTACGTTGCATTAAGCTGCATTATTACATGATTATTACATGATAGTTAATGTGGTAATTATGCATTGTTACACTGTAACTGGTAAAATTCTATCTAATGCAGGTACACAAATGCAATTTCAAGATACCTACACAAAATAGCTACATAAAATGCCCATCAAACTACTTCAATTCAAACTTGTACAGTCTCAATTTTTCATAAAGTGCCTCAAATTTGAAGCAGCTATTATTAACTAGTCAATTCAAAATCAATTTTTTTATCCATAATTGTGTGTGTGTAATATTATATTAACTAATATAATCCATCAGTTATACATTAACTATAGTGTAATAGTGCAACTTAATGTTAAGCGTTATCCACCCAGCTTTATATCCTATTCTGTTGCTGACAGTAGCATGAAACCATGAAAACAATATCTTGCTTTTCTTCTGTCTAGTCTTTCCTCCCTAGCAACTGGACCTGCGTTAATCTCTTGTCTGTGCCGTGCAGCCCTCTCCTTATTAGACAACGGCATCTACAGTATAAAGATAATGTGCCTTGAAATACCTAAAAATGCCATAAAATAGTTTAAAATGATAATATTCAGTATTCATACAACAAGTAAATATGAATTGCATGATTAATGTTGTAAACTAGTAAAAACATGGGATAACAAAGCTACTGTCATTCAGCATAATAGGGGACATTGTGGTATACCATGAAACCTTTGTTGTGCTGAAGGACAAAAGTGTGATACTGAAGAACAGATTTCATACATAAACATATTTAACAGGCAGTTCCTTGGCCACCTATATTTGTTTWTTTATTTCACCTTTATTTAACCAGGTAGGCCAGTTGAGAACAAGTTCTCATTTACAACTGCAACCAGGCCAAGATAAAGCAAAGCAGTGCGACAAAAACAACAACACAGAGTTACACATGGGATAAACAAACGTACAGTCAATAACACAATAGAAAATATGTATACAGTGTGTGCAAATTAAGTAAGGAGGTAAGGCAATAAATAGGCCATAGTGGAAAAGTAATTACAATTTAGCAATTAACACTGGAGTGATAGATGTGCAGATGAGGATGTGCAAGTAGAAATACTGGTGTGCAAAAGAACAGAAAAAAAAAAATATGGGGATGAGGTAGGTAGTTGGTTGGATGGGCTATTTACAGATGGGCTGTGTACAGCTGCAGCAATTGGTAAGCTGCTCTGACAGAAGATGCTTGAAGTTAGTGAGGGAGGTATAAGTCTCCAACTTCAGTGATTTTTGCAATTCGTTCCAGTCATTGGCAGCAGAGAACTGGAAGGAAAGGCTGCCAAAGGAGATGTTGGCTTTGGGGATGACCAGTGAAATATACCTGCTGGAGCGCGTGCTACGGGTGGGTGTTACTATGGTGACCAGTGAGCTGAGATAGCGTGGAGCTTTACCTAGCAAAGACTTATAGATGATCTGAAGCTAGTGGGTTTGGGAACYAATATGTAGCAAGGACCAGCCAACGAGAGCATACAGGTCGCGGTGGTGGGTAGTATGTGGGTCTTTGGTGACAAAGTAATGACCTTGACCTATAAAGATTATCCTTAATTTTCATATTTAATATAGCTTTTTATGAAATAATAACATTAAAAGTATGTTTTCTGTGTTGTACAGAAGGACATGCGTTTTTGTTACAAAGGTGAAAGCATGAAATATTTCTGAGATTTACTCAACTCATCACATTGATAGAGTTTCTTCAATGGGTCTTCGTTGTGATGTCACACACTGTCACATGATTACCATCATGTGATATGCTTTAAAATGGCTTTTTACCTTTGTTATACTGAATGACATTGATGAAGCCCAAAAGTCCGGACAAAAGTTATTCAAGCTTTAAATTATTTTTTAGATACAGTATGTCGCCCATTATTCTATATGTTGTTGCAAACACTAACACAATCATGCCATGGGTGTTCATTTATATTTTTAGGATGAATTTATACATTTTTAAAACACTTTTGTCATTACAATTTTAACCCGGAGAGTTACACTGAAGGACATTTTGACACTTTAGAGCTCAATAACTACCTTAAGTTAATAGTTTGCAACACAAATATTTCTGGGTCAAAAGAATATTAAGAGTTGAGTGATTTAATATTATATTTATKCATATTTATCTTTTTATGTTAAATGAATGGCTTTCGGACACCAAATTTASACGTCTCGTCTTTGACCCATATATAGTGTATTTATTATTCTTCAGCTGCTGCAAAGTAAATATATACAGTAGGGTAGAGTGGGGGAAGTTGAGCCATTTTTACATTCAGCATCACTCAGTCAAGGGAAGTATAGTATTATTTCTAACAAAAATATTTACATATATTTCAGGATTTTGTGTATCCCTGGAAATAATCAGAATCCATGTAAACATTACAGTTTGGAAAACATAGCTTGTCCAAAAAAAGTGGTCTCTTGGCAGAACTTACCCTTGGTATGGAGTAAGTCGAGCCATAGGACAGCGCATGTTCAGCGGTCTAGAAATGTCTGTACTGAATGAAGTATTACCACTATCTTTTAAAATCCATGTCCATCTTTATTTGCCTAACACAATTCAACACAATCACAATCGCTTTCTTGTCTTTTAATAATCGTTTAACACAGGCTTAACACCACTTTGTACTTTTTAAATAACACTTTTAACATAAGCCATGCCCTTTTGTTGCCTCATATTCCAGTGATAATGCCTTGCATTACACCTGGGAAGAAACACACACTTTGCTCAACATGCCATTGACTCAACCATTGGCTCAACTTACCCCATGATCATTGGCTCAACTTGCACCAAGTCAAACATTTTGACTATATTATCTCACACAGCTACAAGGATGCACTTTCATGCTAGGTTTGGGACCTCATATTCAAGCTTATAGAGACCCCAACTGATGTATAGGACAATCTTAAAATGATCTGCTTTGGTTTAGATACAAGCATCATGAAACCTCTAACACAATAAATTCCTTTAACATGTTACCACTTTTTCCATGTGGTTTATTCCTTCACAGACTCCTTGAAATGATGACCTCTTCCTAAATATTTGGTCTAATGATTAATTTTGTGTATGGTTTCCTACCCAACTCTCCTTAAACATGAGAAGTATCCTGGCTCAGGCAGACAGCCTTTACCGTTCATCCGTTTCTCCGCTGCTTCCCAGGAGAAATGTTGTCCTGCCCCAATAGGAGCGTTCCCAACAGTGAGAGCATGAGCAGCGGAGGGAATGCGGATTCCACTGGCAACAAAAAAAGAGATTGACATTAGGGTCAAGGACTGAGAAGAGAACACAGAGACCTAGCTTCCCTTTCTCAACATACACACCCCATAAGCATTGATTAATTACAGTTCTGCAGCTATGGTAAGGGATATATGTATTCCTATTCCTATATTATTATAATGTTTTTGAAAGAAACATATCAATGAATCCAAAGAAATATGATACATGGTTTATCAACTTCCTGGTACGCAAATGTGTGTACAATAAAAGCAACCCTTTTCCTCAAACTGAATCTTTTCATATATATCTCAATTCAACCAATGTAGCCTACATTCAGGAACTCCATGGGGAAGAGTTAGTGGGATTACTAATTTCAATCAAACCAATTCTCAGTTTTTTTTCTACACAGGCTTGTGGTTAGGAGACTGGACTTTCTCCATGCAGTAAATGAAAGCTCATGAGCCACACACCATTGAGTTTGGGTACATTACCACAAACATATGGAGCGGATCAGGACAGTACCAGCTAATCATCGGCACATAGTGGGAGCACAAACCATCGCCACGCAATGCTTTTTTACAGCCTCGCTCTGGCTTGGATGTGCGATACACGTGTCGAATAACCAGCAGGAGGCTTGCTTGGAAAAACCAGGCATGGGGTATTTGTGCGTCTGGAACAGGAAGAGTATGGCTCAAAGATGAACTGAGCCTCCTACATGTAATTAACTTTTTGGCGCTCTTCAATGGAGGCGAGTCAAGACAAAACACCCAGCAGACTGAACCGAATGAGGCAAACTGTCACTCCCCCCCCCCCCCCCCCCCCCCCCCACAAACTACACTCAAAGAAAAAAGAGTTGTGAAAGTGTTATTCGGATATCCCCATAGGGAAACACCTTTTTGTTTCCAGGCAGAAACGTTTTGGGTTCCATGTAGAATTATTTTGTGTTCCATGTAGAACCCTCTGTGGAAAGGGTTCTACATGGAACCCAAAATGGTTCTATCTGGAAGCCAAAAGGTTTCTAGCTGGAAACAAAAAGGGCTTTTCCTATAGGGATAGCCGGACCACAATGTTTTCACTCAGGATCCTTACCAGAGGAAAATGTGTCTCGCTGCAGTGATGTGATGGCATTTTCCTTTACTAGCGTTGGTCAAAATGCACCAGCTTCCAGTGTGGTCAGGTTTTGACCAGTATTGGTCAGAGTGGTGTTTGTCTGTGGTGGCCAGAGCACTTGTTCATGACCAGTGTGAGCTGAGGGTTCATATTACCCCGAAGGAAAGCACTTAACACGAGAGCCTTGAGTTAAAAATCCACCAAATGCACGAATGAGTCCCTCAACATGCGTTAAGAATGCACCACTGTGCTGTATTGCACTGCAAGTAGTCAGAGTAAGGAAGGCTTAACGGGAGTCAGCCAGTGGGGAGTGTACAACTGGAGGGCTGTTTGAGTGGGGCATGTCTCAACTTCAGGTCAGAAGCTCCTATGGGCCTTTAG